>NC_056733.1:1183686719-1183824219 GCF_019279795.1 Protopterus annectens | reverse complement strand
TCTCCTCTTCTCTTCTCTTCTCTTCTCTTCTCTTCTCTTCTCCTCTCTTCTCTTCTCCTCTCTTCTCCTCTCCTCTCTTCTCTTCTCTTCTCTTCTCTTCTCTTCTCTTCTCTTCTCTTCTCTTCTCTTCTCCTCTCTTCTCTTCTCTTCTCTTCTCCTCTCTTCTCTTCTCTTCTCTTCTCCTCTCTTCTCTTCTCTTCTCTTCTCTTCTCTTCTCTTCTCTTCTCTTCTCTTTTCCTCTCTTCTCTTCTCTTCTCTTCTCCTCTCTTCTCTTCTCTTCTCTTCTCTTCTCTTCCCTTCTCTTCTCTTCTCTTCTCCTCTCCTCTCTTCTCTTCACTTCTCTTCTCTTCTCTTCTCTTCCCTTCTCTTCTCTTCTCTTCTCCTCTCTTCTCTTCTCTTCTCTTCTCTTCTCTTCTCCTCTCTCTCTCTCTCTTCTCTTCTCTTCTCTTCTCCTCTCCTCTCTTCCCTTCTCTTCTCTTCTCCTCTCCTCTCTTCTCTTCTCTTCTCTTCTCTTCTCTTCTCTTCTCTTCTTTTCTCTTCTCTTCTCTTCTCCTCTCTTCTCTTCTCTTCTCCTCTCTTCTCCTCTCCTCTCTTCTCTTCTCTTCTCTTCCTTTCTCTTCTCTTCTCTTCTCTTCTCTTCTCTTCTCTCCTCTTCTCTTCTCTTCTCTTCTCCTCTCCTCTCCTCTCTTCTCCTCTCTCCTCTTCTCTTCTCTTCTCTTCTCTTCTCCTCTCTTCTCTTCTCTTCCCTTCTCTTCTCCTCTCTTCTCTTCTCTTCTCTTCCCTTCTCTTCTCTTCTCTTCTCTTCCCTTCTCTTCTCCTCTCCTCTCCTCTCTTCTCTTCTCTTCTCTTCTCCTCTCTTCTTTTCTCTTCTCTTCTCTTCTGTTCCCTTCTCTTCTCTTCTCTTCTCTTCTCTCCTCTTCTCTTTTCTTCTCTTCTCTTCTCTTCTCCTCTCTTCTCTTCTCTTCTCTTCTCCTCTCTTCTCTTCTCTTCTCTTCTCTCTTTGTTAATGATCTCTCCCCTAGAATTAACAAATCTTAAATTAATTTATGCACATGACATTCTGTTTTGCACTCTGACCTGCAAACCAAGTTAGAGGTCGATTTCACTCAATTATCCACCTGATCCACTTCAAACAAACTACTATTTAACTTGAAGAAATCAATGTCAGCGTCTTTGTCTCAGCTAAGAAATTATCCACTATTCCTGTTCTCTTAGCAGATCTTAATGGGAACAGAATACTTTAATGTCCCTGAACAGGGGTACCCAGTCCTCATACCCAATCCTTGTCTCTGAACAGGGGTACACATCATAATACTTGATCCAACCCTTTCCGTTGCCACACACACACACACACACACACACACACACACACACACACACACACACACACACACACACACACACACACACACATACTTTGTAACTAATAAAGTCTTTTTTCAATTAAAACTATGCTAGATTAGTCGCCTCCTTGCTACTAAGAAGGCCAGCGCTACAAATATGTTAATACCCACACTTAAATATGACATTTCTTTACTTGTTATGCATTCAGCCCATACCAATCACAGAATATAGACTGCTGAGAATAAAATCTGCAGATTTATTCTAGTAACAGACCCCTCCACAGATACACCATTGCAATTTGCTAAAACATTCCAAATTGCTTTCAGTACATCATAGGGCCACATTTCTTATAAGTACTATAATTTACAAGGCACTAAAACACAGTCCCTCCCCTTCTTTAAGAGTGAAACTGCCTTTACAAGACAACCCTTATGCACTGAGAAGTACAGTGGACAACAGTTTCACTCTAGTATGTCCTCCATTTAAAACTGCTGTAGATGAGACACATTTCTCTAGACTGGGACATGCTACCTGGAACCATACCTCTCAAATGTCCAGATTTTCACCTTATATTTTTGTTCTGTTACCCATACAATTTAATGTTTTCTGACAAATCACTGAGGATTGTAGTTACTAAATAATAACATACATTTGAGTTTCAGACTTCACACCCTTCAGAAAATCCATGCTAACATAAAGTTTGTTATTTTAGCAACTTTCTAAGTTTATAAGAGCTATACTTAAAATCTGTCCCTATTTTTGGGGCTTTGTCCCCCCATTAATTTAGGTTTTGTCCATATTTCTTGTGCTAAGAAGTTGAGAGGTATGCCTGGAACCACCTGTCTGCAGATGTCAAAAATCTAGAAACCATGAAAAGCTTAAAAGAGACACTTAAGGAACATCCCTTTACTGAATCTACCTGCAACTGCTACCATGACAATAGTTAGGAAACTTACTATCTCAAAGCATGAACACTACAGTACTTTTAATAAACATTTCTAAGCCTCTACATGTGGCATCTTACATACAAATATGTCACGTGTATAGGAGTTTATGTATTACGGGTATGATTGTTCTGTATTTTATGTACATCTTAGCTTGCATTTTGTATATAGCTATTTTTTAATGCACTCTGACTGCATCTTTTAATGTTACTCTATCTGCATTCAATCTTCCTATGTTCAGAATTTTTGTTATATGCTCACTCTGTATATAATATTGTAGATTGAAAGAGAGTGATGTATTTTCTTCTCTTTGAGCTCAGGTCATAGATGAAAAGGGTCAACAGACCAGTCCACTTACCCAGTGAACAAATAGTAAATAAAAAATGATAACAAATGGTTAGTGCAGTTACCTGATAAACCAGGGATGGTCAGAATGCGAAGACAAATGAAATACCAACAGAATACATGTGGATAGACATACAGAATTTATTCCATTTAAATTGAGTCTACCTAGCAGCATAATTTCCAGTCCATCAAATTATGAAGGGGAATATAGCACTGGGAGAAAAGTAGTCCCAAAACGGATGAATGTTTTCTTGTTAAAGAGCATAAATGTTTGGTATTTAGTTAAATGGATCTGCTATACTGCTGAATGAGTCAGAAATCTAAGAATGGTCATTTCCTGCAGTACCTGCTTTAGCACACCATCCAGGAATAGCATGCAGGTCATGCTAGGATACCGCTGACTAAATTATACTTTTTTTACTGGTTCTTTGAGGTATATATGTAAAGTGAACACTGCATAACACTTCCTCAGTCCCAGTGCACTTATAGTCCCTTTGTTTCATTTCTTCATAACCATGTAATAAAAATGATACAGATATCTTATCAATTCAATTACTGTACAACATATGAAAAAGAGCTTATTCTCATATCATTTCAATATATGTGTGTGCATTAAGGGAAACTGGGGGATGGTAAGTAATTTTGCACTTTCTCATGTGCACACACACATGTACACACATGCGGGCACACACACGCACATATATGCACACCCACCCACCCACACACACACACACACACACACTCATGCACATGTCTATGACCATGTGGGTATGTGTTTATGTACATGTGCATAAACACATACCCACACGTATATACATTACACATCAAATATAGTTGTGGTGGTATTTTTTTCTTCTAGAATATACAGGTAATTAATGAGAAAAACAAAAAGAGGTAAAAGAAGTAATGCTCTTCATTTTGATGTGAAGATATTGAAAGCAGACATTTAGAAAGGCCTCACTGGTATTTTTATACTTCCTCTGAATGATTAGACACCTGTATCTTCCAGTTCTCACCTTCTCCTTTGCCCTCTCAATTCTTACTATAACATTAGGAATGAGGCTATCTAAAAAAAAATCACCTCATATATGAAGCCACCTCTATACAATGAAAACTGCAAGGCTAGATAGGACACAAACAATGTTTCAAAAATACAATATTCCTTTCTGCATAAATCTTGCATTATCATTTTTGACTCATAAACCCATAAAGATGGTACACTGGACAATGTGCAATAGGATTGATGTGAGGGATAACAGCTAATGTTTGCTAGTGGCATGACAGAAGTATGTTTCAAGTAAAGTCATCATAAATAAATTGCAAAAACTCTGCCTATTTTAGTAATATAAAGTTTTCTTACTGCTATCGTCTAAAGAGTGAGCATGATGTTATACGTGGGATCCACAACACAACAAACAGTCTTTATAATTAAATATCAAGCTTTGCAAATTGTAAAAGTTGGTGCCTCCACATTACTTCATTTACCATGTTATACCACAACAGAGACCAACTCTGGCAACATTTGTTGCTCATTATATTGACACCTAGTCAAACGAGTGAAATGAATGCAAAACAACATCCATGTGTAAAATAAGCACTGGAAAAGAATGCAAAATCTGAAACTGTAAGTTATACAGAATCATATTGAGTAAAATGTTATATATATATATATATATATACATATATATATATATATATATATATATATATATATATATATATGGGTTACCTTCAGAACATTGACAGATCATTTCACTGACAAGCAAATCAGGAAGACCATTTCACTGACAACCCATTTCACTGACAACTCATTTCATCGACAGTGATATATGACCTTTTCCTCACTGTAGTGCGACCCTGGAGTTAGAATATATAGTAAGGGGGTACGGGGAGCACAGCCCCCACATTGGAGGGTGTGGGGGACAAATCCCCCACATACTTTTGTTGTATATTGTTTTCTGCAAAACAGTTATTCATTGCACTTGTAAGTATCCATCTCTATAGCTTAAACGTTTATAATATGTCGGGGGCTATGCCCCCCACAGCCACCCTTACTGTATATTCTAACTCCAGGATCACACCACAGTGGGGAAAAGGTCATATATCACTGTTGATGAAATGAGTTGTTAGTGAAATGAATTGTCAGTGAAATGAACATTCAGTGAAATGGTCTTGCTGATTTGTTTGTCAGTGAAATGAGCTGTCGATGAAATGAAACGCAAGCAACCTCCATCCCCCAACACAACCCAAATGACACATAGCCCACAGACTCAGTGTGCCACTCAACCACAGCCAATAAGGCAAAACAACATACCCAGCACATTAGTAATAGGTGACTCTATAGTCAGGCACACTGATGTCCCACTCACCAGGCTAAAAAAGGAGAAGGTTACTGTCAGCTGCCTGCCAGGTGCCAGAATTTGCCATATAACCCACGCATTCAGGTCACTCCACAACAAGTACAAATATGACTCTGTCATTGTCCATGTTGGTGTGAATGACCTGAGATGTACCTCCCTGGACTACATGAAAAGAGACATGGAAGAGCTCTCTGATCTTGTAGCCCAGGCAGATATGACCCTAGCCCTGAGTAGCATTCTGCCATCGCCCCAAATTATACTGCAATACAAGGACAAAATGTTTGATTTCAACAGTCATTCTAAGGGGATCCAGTATCTGTCTGCTTGGGATGAGATGGTCGACAGACCACGATGCTTTGCCACAGATGGCCTGTACCTGTCACCCCTGAGATTCCAGATACTGGCTAAGGCTCTTGCTGCCACTATAGTGCTTTTTTAGGTAAGGTTCAAATAACAAATTTACCACCATAACAGGAAGAGGCAAGCAAAAACTTAGGGTAATGCTACTCAATGCCAGAAGTCTAAATTTCAAAATGCACTCACTCGAGGCACTCCTTAAATGGAGAACATCGATATCTGTGCAGTGACTGAGACCTGGCTCAAGGCTCCTCAGAGCACCCCTGTACTACCAGGCTATAACACATACCACACTTTTCGGCCATGTAACCTGGACCGAAACACCAAAGGCGGAGGTGTGTCCATATTCATTAAGGATATTCACACCTCCAGGCTAGTTGCTCAGCATAATGCATCCGAGGTTATCCAAGTGCAACTAACTCTGGGCAAAACTGCAATCCAAATTGTAGCTTGCTACAGATCCCCCACCATGCCCCAGGATTCCCACTCCTCTTTTCTTGATGTACTGGAAAATATTAGGGTTCAACCAAACACACTAATAATGGGCGACTTCAACTACCCCACCATTAACTGGAAAAACTCCTCATGTACCAACTCCTTAGCTCAACGCCTTCTGGTATTCATAAACTCCAATGCCCTGGATAAGCTTATCCACACCCCCACCAGGGGCAACAAAATCCTATACCTGGTCATTACCAACATGAGTGACCGGTGTTCCACACCTGAAGTCAACTCCTCGTTGGTTCGATCCAACCATAAGCTAATCACCCTTAATATCTACATCCAGCCCCCCCCCCCATTAATGAAACCACAGTAAAAAACTTCTCCAAAGCCAACTTCATGCTTCTTAAGACAGAAGTGGTGAACTTCATGTCATCCATGCAGATGGACAATACAGTTACAACTGCTGAATCCTACACAAATGCACTCTATAAGCACTTACACGAGTGCATGGATCGTGCTATCCCAAACAGAACCAAGACGCTATCCCCCAAAAAAAGGAAGCCAATCTGGTGGTTCCCTGTCATAAACAAACTGTACAACAGAAGGAAGAAACTGTTGCAAAAGAGAGTAAAATCCCATGAGTGGAGGAGCCCCCTAGTCAGCCTCAGTAAGAAGCTGAGATCCCTTATAAGATTCTCCAAAGCTAGCTATGAAAACAAAATTGCCACTAATTCTAAGGACAACCACAAAGCATTCTATAGCTATGTCAAGAATCTCGATGGCAACACCCAAATCTGCTCTGAGTTACAGCACACAGGCACAAAAATTACAGAACCAACTGATATTGCCAGCATCATGGAGATAAGCTTCAGTGCTAACTTTACCACCTCCTAAAGGGCCCATATCTATACAGGAAGAATTCAGAGTCCCTGTAATCACAACTACGCAGGTAAAAGTTGCACTCTCTAAAGTGAAAAACACAGCATCCATGGGACCGGACAACATCCAAGGCTGCATTTTACACGAACTTCAGAACGAACTGGCTCCCCATTTAAGCACCATGTTCAATAATAGCCTACATTAGGCTTTGTGCCCACTGAATGGCACACAGCAACAGTTATCTCACTCCACAAAGGGGGAGCCACCACTGATCCCGGGAACTATCGACCTATTAGCCTGATGAGCCTGGTCTGAAGGCCATGGAACGTATCATCATGGAACTCAAAAACAAAGACATTGGTAACCTCCAAACTCTGGATTCCACCCAGTTCAGGTTTGTGAAAGGCAGATCATGCCTCCTGAACCTGATCAACTTCTTTGAGGCAGTCAGCAAAGCCGTAGATGAGGGTAAGGTGGTTCACACAGCCTATCTTGACCTCGCCAAGGCTTTCGACACCATCCCCCATTCTGGAATTATAGCTAAGCTCACTAACCTAGGTATAAATCCCTACATCACAAGATGGGTTGCCAACTGGCTCACTGACAGATCCCACACGGTAAAAGTTGCAGATTCCAAATCTGACCTCAAAGCAGTGACAAGTGGAGTACCACAGGGTTCCGTCCTGGGACCTCTCCTGTTTGGTATGTACTTCTCTGAAGTACAGGCTAACACAGAAGGCCTCTGGCTAATGAAGTTCACAGATGACTGCAAACTAGAAGCCATAGTCAAGTCCCCAAATGATGTGGACATCCTACAGAAGGGCCTCGCTGAGACAGATGCCTGGTGTCAGAGCCATGGCCTCAAGCTCAATGCCAAAAAGTGCAGTGTCATCCCCTTTGGTAAAAACTCTGTACCCATGAACTACCACATAAGCAGCAATCTACTTAACACCGAATGTGTGATAAGAGACATTGGGACCCAGGTGGACAGTAGTCTCTCCTTTGATAGTCACATCGCCACAGTAGTCAGGAAGTCCTTCTACGTGGCACACCTCATCATAAAAGGGTTCTCATCCAGGAAAAAAGAGATCATTGTTCCCCTCTACTTGACACTCATTAGACCCATTATAGAGTACAATGCCCCTTTTGGAATGTACCTCACAAGACATCTGCAGCAGCTGGAAAGGCCACAGAAGTACCTCACAAAAAGGATTACTGGCCTCAAATAAATGCCCTACACTGACCGCCTCAAAAAACTCCAGCTTTACTCCGTAGCATATCGCCTACTCAGAGGTGATCTCTGCCTAACATATAAAGCTATGTCAAACCCAGGGCTATTGGGCATGCTACACCTAAAGAAATCCCAATCCCTCCGAGCTATAAGCTCTAGGGACCTAAACCTTGTCACTACAATAAACAGGACATGCTGGAGGAATAGATTCCTGTCCCAGAGAATTCCCATACTCTGGAACAGGCTACCCATCTATGTCAAGCAAAGTTCTTCATTAGCACTCTTCAAGAAAAATCTTGATGAGTGGATGGGAAATAGGAAATGCACCCCGGGGATCACTTCTGTGTCTCTGTTCGACAGTTGCACAGGAAAATAACTTTCTTGGGTGGCGTACGCCAGGGAACCTTGTTGGCTGGGCTTACGTAGGCCCTTGGGCCAATAGTCTAGTACCTACCTATGAACCTATAACCTATATATATATATATATATATATATATATATATATATATATATATATATATATATATATATATGTATGTGTCTATGTTGTTTTATCGAAATTTCAGAACTTCGAAACCCATATGGTCGAGACCATATGACTGAAGTTTTGAAACTTCGAAAACACAACAAAAACATCAAACAAAAATGAAAAAAAACTTTGCCTTTATGTTTTTGCAGGCCCTGCACCCCCACACCCCCTGCTACTTAAATATATTAACTCTGAGATTGCACTATAGCAAGGAAAATGGTAAATCTCTCATTCCACACTGTGTGGTGATCACAATTCAAAGTGTTGGTTTTATCAGGTCAGACAGTATATTTTGCAGTAATATATAATAAAATAATAAAATAATTCTTACTCATATGATACACCCCACTGTATGTGTAATGAAAAAAAAATGTATTAATAATTACTAATGCACTTTCAAGAAATCTGTTATTTTAAAGCTATACAAGTTAAATTTTAACATGAACAGAAAATCCAGGCAGGTTCCACTTGAATCTGTATAAAAGCCAGTCATTCAGAATCTGAGAAAGACTGATAAACATGTACCTAATCAGGGTGCTGTCTCAGACGTTTGGGGTTTGATTATGTGAATCCCAAAACCTGGAAAGTTTAAATGCATTTAATCACAGGAAACCATGAACTGTAATAGTCATTATTCTTCATTTTAAGTATTTTTATAGGAAGATAAACATCTTACCATTGCAGCCTCTGATGCAATAGGCTACATTCTGTATACCCTACTACTTGTATATAAGACACAGTATGTTCTGTTGTATCTAGGAGAAGTGGGAATATTCTAAGAAATAATCATTTCAGAGTTAGTATTCGTGTCCCTGTAACCACACTTAAATTCTTGCAGTTCTGAAGATCACAGTTTCAGTCCTTGAACATACAAGAAGAATCCCAAAATCACTCCCACTGTGAGCATCATAATAAAAAATAAAGATTCTTCTTGTAATGTTTGTCTCTCACTTTGTTGTTGCTAATTTGGAGGTATCCTATGAACTTTTCAGAAGGACCTTTAATAAACCAATTACTAGAGGAAGTTGGTTGCCATGGCATGTGCTGAGGATAAATACCTTATAATGTGCGTTCTTGTATATGGATTCTCATATATGTTTGTCACAAGATATCCATAGGCGAAAGGGAATGCAAGTAATAATCGATGAAAAATAGAGATAAAAATCTGATTTATGAGACAAGGAGTATGTATAAAGGGAAGATACCAAAAAGAGGCAGCAACCATCAGTAATTGAATTCTTGATATGAGAAGCAGGCTTTTGAGAATCTAGCAGCTTAATCTTCATGCTCTATTTCTGGAAATCTTTATAAATTGTACATAAAACCTAATGAAACAAAAGTGCAGAAATGGCAGTTGACAACGGTAATTGGTCCATTGATGCAGAGGAATCTTTTAAAAAAGCAAACAGGGAGGAAATAGTGACCCTGATGTCAAAGAAATTGACTGCACTTCCATCCAGTATGGCAGTCATGAAGAACATCATTAGCTGTCGACAAAGACAGCTTAGCTTGGTGGTGACGATGATCCAGGAGTTGGAGGAGGACAATGAAGAGCTGATAGAGGATTGGAAGGTACATGCAGTTAGAATTACTACATTACAGAAGGATCTAGAAAGCTAGAATGACAAACAAGTAGACTGAAGGGCATGGAGAACAGGTACAGGTACTAGGGCATGTAAATGGTACAAGTTCCTGAAACATGTCACTTTAGGGGATAGCCGAAGAGAATCATAGACGGTAATGTATCTTAGCTTGAAAGCTTTCAGACATGAGTAGAAAAGATACACAGTGTAAGATGATAAAAACTCATTATGAGAAGCCTGTGATATTTTGTCACATTATTTCACACATACCCAACAAAAGAATGAGTTATACAGGCCATTTGGCTAAAGAAAGTCACCCAGTTCTAGGTGTGTAGATAGAAATAATGAAGAACTTTCCAGTACTCTTGGATAAGGTGTAATCCACTTTTAAATTAAAGCAATGCTGTGCAGCATTGGTTTTCCTATGTGGGTGGCATACTCTGTGATATTCATTCTAGCATGGTCCTATCAAAGTGGAATTTTAGAAGCTTATTGTGTTGATCAGGCATACTGGCACTCTGCAATGGGGAGGAGTGGAGAGAAATGATTTATAAGGAGGCACCAAACATTTTCTTCAACATGCAGCATCTACCACAAACTGGATATGGAAATAGCACAGAATGCAGTAGCTGAATAAAAATTCAGTTAGAGAACAAGCCAGTGAAGGAATGGGCCCAGACCAAATGTCACATAGAAATGTCAATAAATGGAGTCTTGTAGGTACTCCTGATAGAATGAAAACCTCAGGAAGAGGGAAGAAGAAGATGAAATGTAGCAATAGGCTAAGTGGGAAGAACAAAAATCTCAAAAGGGGGCATGGGAGTGTAGGGAGATAGGAAGCCCTTTAAGTAGGGGAAACTCCATTCCAGAAGAAGAATCTGATGGATCAATAACAACACTTTTAGCTGAGACTCACCCCCGGATTCTGCAAGCCTTGCACGGCCTGCCATGCCATCCAGGAATAGCCTGCAGGAGTGTGCATGAGCGCTCCTGCACTAGTCCCACACGGACTAAGCCCCTGTATGCAAATCACCCCATTTGCAGGAGAAATCCATGCAAATGAGGTGAATTTGTGATCCAGGAAGCTTGAAACCGACCATGCAGGACTAGTGTAATCTGCAGAAATGCACTCCGTTAGTAACCGAGTACATTTCTGCAAAATCCAAAACGGAGCTGTGACAGCTCCAAATAAAGGCTGCATATCAGTCAGGAAGCATGCCAGTGGCCATATATAAGGCCATTGGCCAATATATGTGGACAGTATGACACACTCTGGACAGTCCAGAGGTATACACATAACCCATTAGTGCAAGATATGTGGACCAATCCTGACAATGTGGATATTAACAGCCATGTAGATGGGTATAACACGTAACTACTGGTATACATTTGCCCCTATAGGTTATGCATTCATACTCCCCTGTCTGTTCTGCCACATAATAACCTCTGGTACAGAGGTGTCTGACATTATGTGCTAGCAATGGTACTGTACTACGATGTCCTTAGGATGTCTGTCAGTAGCCAATGGCGCAAATGTTAAAAGCAGATGTGACCTCCCACACACACACCATGTCTGTGAAGACAATCCCTATTACAGTAGCAATAGTCTACAAATATACCTGCTATATATACCTGACATACCCTTGCATTACGAAGTTGGGACTATAGGAGCTAAGGTAGGGCTACATTCCATGTTCAGAACATATGGTGAAGATATATGTATATATAATTATCCCGATATCTATATAGATACATGCACATATACATATCAGTAAACAGGAACAGCAGCAGCCAAATAACAAAAGGTGTTATCCAAGGCAAACAAATAAGTAAAACACCAATAGAACCAACAGAAGACCAAGACTTTTAGTGTAAAAACTCTTTTAATCACTATTCGTCAGAACGACTTCATCAGAAAAACAAAGAGCAACCATGAACTCACTGCTTAAATACTAAAATCACTAAACTGAAACCAATCAAACCTAACAATTTACAATTAAATTGGACCACACCACTCATCAAATAAAAAAGAGCTTGTTAAATACATATACAAAATATATGTATAAACCACAAGTATTATTTAATATTTATCTTTCTGTTTTTTAAAAAACATTTAATGTTAACTGTGTCGTTCAAATCACAATGCATATAAGAGGCAAGTCTAAGTTGCCACTCTGCCTCTTTTTTTCTACTACACACTTAAAATCACCACCCCTGATGTCTTTGTTAACTAACCCCAGCACAGAAAATGTAAACTTCTTCCAGTTTGTACACACTACAGAGTGCTTATATAATGCCTTATTGGTGTTTCTTGTCCTAACAGGATATACATGCTCCAAAATACGTTTATGCAACCATCTAGTGGACATTCCAATGTAAAACACTGGACATCAACTGCACATAGCAACATACACAATACCTTTGTTGTTGCAGTCTATTCTAGCTGGAACTGTAATGTTATAATCTAGATGCTGCAAGAAAATATGTGGACCCACTTGTATGTACCTACATGCCTTACAACCTGTGCAGTTAAACATTCACATTCTACTGATGTCCAAGTGACAAAGACCATGGGCCTTGCTTTCCAGCATGTCTTTAATATTCTGATTTTTCTTGTATACAAAAGCTGGTACATCGCCCACTACTTTAACCATATCACCGTTGCCCAAAATAACCTTCCAATTTTCTTGAATGATCTTACGAATCTGAAAGTTGTCCACACTCATGTCCAAGCAAAAGCTAGGTTTGCTTGTACCACAAGTGTTAGCAACCATCCTTTTTGAAAAACCTTTTTTCAAAATTATATACAAGAAAAATCAGAATATTAAAGACATGCTGGAAAGCAAGGCCCATGGTCTTTGTCACTGGCACATCGGTAGAATGGGAATGTTTAAGTGCACAGGTTGTAAGGCATGTAGGTACGTACAAGTGGGTCCACATATTTTCTTGCAGCATCTAGATTATAACATTACAGTTCCAGCTAGAGTAGACTGTAACGCCAAAGGTATTGTGTACGTTGCTATGTGCAGTGGATGTCCAGCATTTTACGTTGGAATTTCCACTAGATGTTTGTGTAAACTTATTTTGGAGCATGTATATGCTGCTAGGACAATAAACACCAATACTGCATCATATAAGCACTCTGTAGTGTGTACAGACTGGAAGAAGTTTACATTTTCTGTGCTGGAGTTAGTTAACAAAGACATCAGGGCTGGTAATTTTAAGTGTGTAGTTGAACAAAAAGAGGCAGAGTGGCAACTTAGACTTGCCTCTTATATGCATCGTGGTTTAAATGTTTTTTTTAAAAAACAGAAAGATAAATATTAAATTATACTTGTGTTTTATACATATATTGTTACATGTATTTAACAAGCTATTTTTTACTTGATGAGTGGTGTGGTTCCCTTTAATTGTAAATTGTTAGATAGGCTTGATTGGTTTCAACTTAATGATTTTAGTATTTAAGCAGTGAGTTCATGGTTGCTCTTTGTTTTTCTGATGAAGTTGTTCTGACGAATAGTGATTAAAGGAGTTTTTACACTAAAAGACTTGGTCTTCTGCTGGTTCTGTTGGTGTTTTACTTATTTGTTTACATATACATATCAACATACACATATGGATATGTGTATGTACATAGAGATACATGTAAACACCCAGATATATAAAATATACAGAGCAATATATGTCTACACATTTACAGATAGAGATAAATATGCATATTGCCTACTCCGAGGTGATCTCTGCCTAACATATAAAGCTATGTCAAACCCAGAGCTGTTGGACATGCTACACCTAAAGAAATCCCAATCCCTCTGAGCTACATGCTCTAGGGACCTAAACCTTGTCACCACAATAAACAGAACACGCTGGAGGGATAGATTCCTGTCCCAGAGACTTCCTATACTCTGGAACAAGCTACCCATCTATGTCAAGCAAAGTTCTTCATTAGCACTCTTCAAAAAAAATCTTGATGAGTGGATGGGAAATAGGAAATACACCCTGGGGATCACTTCTGTGTCTCTGCTGGACAGTAGCACAGGAAAATGACTTTCTTGGGTGGCGTAAGCTATGGAACCTTGTTGGCTAGGCTTGCGTAGGCCCTTGGGCCGATAGCCTAGTACCTACCTATGAACCTATGAACCTACATATACGTATGGATAGCTACATATATATTGACAGTAGTAGATATATCTGAATAGATATGTATGCACATTTAGTTATTGATATCTACATATATACCAACATAACTAGGCATATCTGTACACATAGGATGTGCATACATATATAGCTATATATACATATATCTATATATACATATATGTATATCTATATATACATGGGTCACCTGTAGTTAATCAACAGCCCACTCCATTGAAACCAACTTCACCAACACGGCAGAACATCAACAACCGGAAAGCCGACATGTCCCACACAGTAAGTAACTGTTTGGCCATCCCGAATTCAACAACTACCAGTAAAACAAACCCACCGATGTGGGCCCTCCACACACCCCTTAATTAATATTCCAACTCCGAGAACTCACTATCACAGGGGTAAGGGACAAAGTTCAGGTTGATGGCCAAATGGTTACTTACCGTGTGGGAAACGTTAGCTCTCCCATTGTCTATGTTCTGCTGTGTCGGTGAAGTTGGCTTCAATAGAGTGGGCTGTCGATTAACTAAAGGTAACCCATATACATATATGTATATGGGTAGATGTACATACTACTTTACCTTGGAATGCAGTCTGTCTGCGTAGCTCTCAATTGTGGGCCTATCCTCTTGATGGCCAGAGGTGTGCCTATTATGTTTTGTCTGCCCAACACACAGGTATTGTGTCAGATATTTCACTGGCAGTGTGTGTGTGTTAAGTGCTAGCAGTACATCCATTTCTGTGTCTAACTTCAAATTCCTGACTAAGGGTATGTTGCAGACTATCCTGTAACACCAGTGACTTAATTAGTGTATGACAGCAGTTTTCCACATATGAGCCTGTGTTCCAGCCTCTGTCCTCCATCTACATACCAGGCTTTGCACATATGGCATGCTGTCAGGGGTTGCTCAGTAGTGGGCTGTGAGTATGTCTTGCTGCCATTCCTGCCATCAGTCCACTGCTGTTGTGTCCCCCACACATACGGTGTGGTTGGGGCCATATATGTGTGGGCTTCCTCTACACAATACATGTGTGCCCTTATGCACTCCAGAGGCCAGTGTAAGTAACAGTGGTATATGGACCTGTATTATTGACTCTTCGGGGGGGATACACCATAACTAACCTAGGCTGTTACAACATGTGGGGGTATCAGGGGTGAGCTGTCTTAAGGTAGCTGGATGTACATTACCATACAATCCATCTTGGGTAAATGCAGGCCTACTGCCATCTGCCATACAGACTGTTCTGTCTGTCAGTGTGCTTGTGATGGTGTCAGCTATGCCCTGTTATGTAACAGTTATATCCCATTGTGTCAACTGAGGTCATTACTCCCTAAGGATTGTCTACAGAGTGCAGATAGAGGCTGCTGAACTATCCATCCGCATTACTTACTGTTGTTTTGTTTGGTATCCTATGGCCCAGTCTGTCTTTACTACTGTACTACTTGATTGCCTTGGCCTGGACAGCAACATTTGTAAACTTTTCCAGACTACTGTATTAGTATAACTGTTTCACAGTTGCATTACTCAGTGTCTCTGGATGTCTGAGTCTAAATAGCTATATGACATGGAATATACAACTGTAATAGTACACAAATAAAGCTTTCACATTTATGCAAACCTGCATGTGGTGTTATATCCTTTGACCTCTCTGTGGGTATATGTTGCAGGCAATTATTGTCATTTGTATGGGTGGCTCATACAGTCTCCAGTTGGTAAGGTGGTAAATGTAGGAACAGTGGCTGTTCCATATTGTGTGCACCTTCTACATATGTATCTTACTATACATATCTCTGTGTGTGTATGTGTAGTTACATATATATCTATATATATATATATATGTATATATTTATATATATCTATATCTATATATATATATATCTATATCTATATCTATATATATCTATATCTATATATATATGGGAGCCAGACTGTACTGCATGATATGTTACTGATACCAGCCTGACATCATATAGGTGGGGTGGAGTACTGTTAATATCTTGTGCCCATGTTGTGTCAGGACCTGGGTATCGAGGCTGCAACAGTTGGTAGTGTATTGCAGGGCAGACATGTTTGAGTGTGGGGGGGAATACCTAATTATACAAGACATATGTTGTTTGGGGTCTCTCAAGCCCAGTAACGCTGCATGTGGACATATATGTTTGTGTTATGTTCCCATTGTTATCTACAAATGTTTGTCCGTATATACCTATATAGATATATATATCTGCTTATATATATATATATATATATATATATATATATATATATATATATATATATATATATATATATATATATATATATATATATATATATATATATAAAAACTTGTATATCTATATATATATATATATATATATATTTATATATATATATATATGTATATGTATATATATATATATATACATATAGATGTAGACATATATATTTATAGATATATGCATTTGTCTGTCTATATGTTTATATATATATATATATATATATATATATATATATATATATATGTATACATTTCTATATATATATCTATATCTACATATATAGATATGTTATATCTATGTAGATATTATTATACACACACACACACACACACACACACACACACACACACACACGCATACATCAACATGTTGGAATACATTCCCTGTACTGTATGACTGGGCTGGATGATATATTTGTAAAAACATCAGGGTTATGTATATCTGACATGGCTTAGTGGTAAGTCACTTTGGCTATGTTGTGCATGGTCCTGAGTTTGAGCCTAGCAGATGCTGTTTATTTTGTTGCTAGGCAGAACAATGGCCATTGGATACAGAGTGATTTCAGCAGTTGTAAGCGGGTGTGTGCGGGTTTGCCTGGAGGTAAACACTGCTAACTTCCGGTTACAGTTTCTTATACTCAGTTAGCTTCTCAATTGCTTAACCTGTGTAGGCATTGCTTACCCCCATGCAAACAAGCTTAAACCCACTTATTGCTGCTTAAAAGTGCTTACTCCTGCTTAACCCCGTGCTAATTTCTTTAAATGAAAAGAAAAAGGTGTTGATAGGACAGTGGTGAAAAAGGGGCACAAAGAGGGAAAGACAGTAGGAAAAATAGCTAGGTATGTACATGAAGGGTGTAGGGAAGGTCTATAGCTGCCCATTTCTTCTACAGCAACAGCTGTGCATATACACTGAATTTGTAGGTAGATTTAGACACTCAAACCCCTGAGAAGGGGTGAGGACAACACTAATATGTTGTGATGCCAATTAGACCTGATTACATGTGTCCAGTGGACATGTATGTAAAATGGACAGCTATGTATGGGGTGTGATTTTTTGTGGGAACAGATTGCCTTTTTTTTAAGGTGAGAGTGGGATGTTGGGAAGGGGTAGTAGGTATATTTGGGGAGGTAGGTTAGGTTTATTAACAGACAATAACCACAATGAAGGAGAAAAAGGTGCAATTGCAGCTTAGAAAACAGTTATCCACACCTCCATGGAACTCCAGAAGACAGGAAACAGTAGATGGGGTTAACACAGTTTTAATGCAGTAAGAAAGCACAACACATAAACGATACTCCTTGAAAATACGTTTTGTAGATTAACAGACAAAACAGACAAGATGCATACAGGGGCGGTATATGACACATGTGGGGAGTAAACACCTTGATGGGGAGGGTTGTTGGGAAATCGGAAGCTCATGAGCCCCCTAGTGGAAACAGTGGGACTGAGGCCCCCACCCATGGGCAGTCACCACTGCACCTTCACAGCCCGGATGGTGGCTGTGCTGAGGGCTGAGTCACAGAGCCAGACTGATGCTCTAGTTGCGACACGTGGCCCTCGACCTGATGTAGAAGATCACCAAGCTGCTGGTTAAGCTCCCTATGCACCACAACCCTGACCTGGCGATGGGTGACAGGTACCTGTCCGTGCCTGCTCCCAGGGGGGGTGAACCCCATCCCTGAGGCAGTTCCACCCGAAGGTGGTGCAGGACCAATGGACGAGGAGGTCCCAGTTTGTGCTCCAGACATGCTGGTGCTCAGTGCCACGGCCAGCTAAAGTGGGATAGGTGGGTCCGCTGGGACCAGTCTTCCGAAACGTGCTATAGTGTTTTGATTTTATCATCATATGTGGGTTAGTAATAGTCAAAACATTCCAGGGTTAGGTATAACAGTATGCATAGATATTCCCATTAACCCTGACACCAGATATGGAACAGTTGCATAGCAAACCATACACATGCATATATGGGACCACAGTGGTAATAACAACAGCATGCAGATACATTGATGGCACCGTGCCACCCATGGGGGAATAATTCAATATAGCACATGCATGGAAACACATATAACAATCTATTAACCGATATGGCATAATCAGACCATTGGAGACATTACATACCGGTCAGGGTGGGTATGTAGTTTATTGTTGGAGATATGGTGGGGGGGATGTTAATTAATAACTAGTATAGTCCTGTAGTCCACATTACTTTCCTAGTCAGTGATGTTATCTGTACCTTACAAGTATTACTACACTACACTATAGCCTTAATTTGAACAGTGATACAGCTGTTGTCATCATTATACATGAAATAGTTTTACCTGCAGTATACACATCTTACCTGGTATAGCTGTGGAGGAAATGTTTGTTAACACTAACTGAGTCTACACATACTCCCAGATTTCAAGATGGTGTTGGTCACATAGCTATCCAAATCTTTCTGCACAGACTCTGGCCATGTCTTGACCACGTGCAGGTGTACCGGGACATTTCTAGACTATTTCCCTCTTTAACCTTTTTTGACTTGACACACACATATACATGCTTTCCTACCCAGTTATATTATGTAGCACAGTGTGGGTGATGGTGATCAGTGATACTTTATTATTCAGAGAAACTGCAACACTCACTAGTCCCTACACTACCAGAGTAAACAGTACCAGTACAGGGTATATAAGTTTTTATTTGTCAGCATGGTGTTCATATCCGACGTACCTCTGGGAGCAATGATTGTTAGCACTACCTGATTGTTGCCACTCAAAGTTCCAGATTACACATTAGTATTATGCACATACATCTCACTATGTTACTATACACACTCTGGTCACAGCTTGACAACATGGGGGTGTAGATAGGGCATACTTGACTTATTACTCTCCTTACAGTTTCAGGAGTTGCTACAGTGACAGGTTTGTTCTCATAGATGTTTAACAATCACTTGTATTCCATGTTTGCTTGCTAAACATATAGGATCATCCCACAGACTTCCCAGGGGGACAGGCAGCAGATATGGGCCCATATACTGGACACCCTGGTCTTATCTGCACAGTTATGGGGTATGATTCTGTATGCAGCCTACTTCCACTCCCAGGATTCAGACCATGGCTGTGTCTTCTACAACTTAAAGACTGTCCATCAGAGTTGTGTGTGCTATATAGATATTGCTGTATATTTTCTATCTGCTTTCTGTCTTATAATTCCCCTGTGCTTTGGCATTCTGACCTTGCATTACAACACTCTTATACAGATTTCCTATACAGTTATATTTTGTAGGACAGTGTGGTCAACATTGATGATTTAATACTTTGTTATTCAGAGCAACTACATCAGTCACAGTGCCATACAATACAAATGTAAACAGTACCAGTACAGGGTATCATTTTTGTATTTCTGGGCACAGTGTTGGTATCCAACAGACCTGTGGGAGAAATGTTTGTTAGCACTACCTGAATGTTGCCACACACAGTACCAGATTACACATTACTATTATGCATATACATCTCACTCTGTTAATGTACACACTCTGGCCACAGCTTGACAACATAGGGGTGTAAATGAGACATAAATGGCTTCTTACTCTCATAAGGTTTTGAGGAATTGCTAGTGTGCCAGCTCTGTTCTCATAGATGTGTGTCAATCTGTTGTATTTCCTGTTTGCTGCCTATACGTCTGGGATCATCCCACTGATTTCACAGGGGGACAGGTTGACAGGCACCAGATATGGGACACTTTACTGGACATTCTGGACATATCAATACAGTTGTGGGGTATTAGTCTGTATGCAGACTACTCCCACTGCCAGGATTTGAACCATGGCTGTGTGTGCTAAAAATATAACAGTTCACATCTCAGTTGCATGTGCTATTTGGGTTTTGTTCTCTGCCTTTTCCCTGTTTTCTGTCTATGCATCTCTCAGTTGTACTAAATGGCCTCTGGGGATTACACCAGTCATATACAGGCATTCCTACACATTCTATTTATGGTGCACAGTGTGGGTAACAGTGCTTAATACAACAGTACTATCACGTGATTGCAAATCTACATTACCATATGATACCAGAGTATACACATGCAGTCCAGCAGTTAGAATTTATTGTCAGATTATTACACTTTATTTACATACAAACTATATAAGACTCTTCCTGCCATATTCTCCGGTCTATGCAGTACTTGCCTCAAACAATACAGGTTTTATAAAGACAATTAATTTACTAATACTTGTACTTTTATTTCCTATGACAGTAAATGCATGAGTATTACTGATCTGCCTTGCATCACAACCTTGCCAGGTGACTGATATGGGCCTCTTGGTCTGTGGCTCATTCCATTGCAGCTGTGGGGGACATAAGAGGAATATTTAGTCATACCTATCCATGATATACATGAGCTAGCAATTATTACACACAAAGTGGGGTGATACTTACACACAACTGGGACATCCCCTGCTGCTCTAGCCTCTTGTATCCACTGCTCCAAGAGGTCCCCCTTATGCTGCTTCAGGTTGGCATAGTGATGCCTGACCTGCTCACCAATTTGGGGTATGCCAGTGGCACTGGCAAGGTGATGGGCAAGATGGTCCCAGGCTTCTGCCTTATATTGGGAGCCCTGCAGCAGTCTCTGACCATGGTCTTTGACAAGGAGTCCTGCCATGACTTTGGACTCCTGGATGCACCAGTGCTGCACCTAAAAGCGCACACCTTCTCCCCTTACTGCCATAGTGCCTGCAAGTGGAAGTATTCCCACCTCTTGGGTTTAAGTAGGACTGATTTCCCGCACTTTTCCATGATTGGCCAGTTTTGAAAAGGCTAAGCTATGGGCAAATCTGCTTACCTAAGGTTTGCATTGTTTAAAGGGGTATACCACTGGGCACAATGAGTTAGCTGGTCTACACATTGCTTACACCTCCTAAGCTGGCCTGTGCAATGCTTAGCATTTCTTACATTACACTTTACATTATATTTTATTTTTGGCATTGAGTTCTTATTCATTACATCTTATATGTATGCCTGATATCCATGATTCATATGTAAGTACACTGTATGGTGTCCTTGTGTTTTATTGGGGACTTCAACACTCTGTTACAATTACACCTCACTTTTGGACTTACTGCTGTACTCCAGTTCACATATTTATGTTATGTAGTCAGTTACGGAACATATGACTGTATACTGATTCCTTTCACAGGTTCAGTTTGATTTTACTATAATGAGGACTTGTTTGGTGAAACCTCATTCTTCTGCATTGTTGTGATGGCTTGGTGATTTACTGCTGTGACTATAGTGTATAGGGTCCTGGATTCAAGACCTGCAAGGCTGCTTATTTTGTTGCTGGGCAGAACAAGGGCCATTGGATACAGAGTGAGTAAGGCACTTTTGAGCAGTTGTAAGCGGGTTTGCATGGGTTTGCGCGAGGGTAAGCACTGCTAACCTCTGGTTAAATATGCTTACAGAGAGTCAGCTTCAATATTGCTTAACCTGTGTGTGCATTGCTTACCCCACGCAAACCAGCTTAAACTCACTTACTAGTGTTTAAATATGCTTACTAATGCTTATTAGTGCTTACACTTGCTTACTAGTGCTTACTTCCATTTACACTTGAACTGATTTAGACAGTAATATCTAATGGTTCTTGGGAAGGTGGGGGATTTGAAAGCTGTATAGAGCTGTTATTCATTACATATTTGTATCCATGATTCCTGTGTACATATACTGTATGGGGCACATGTGCTTATCTGGGGACTTTTCAACATTATGACACTGTGACACTGACACCTCACATGTGCATTTAATGCAGTACTCCAGTTCACATTTAAATGTTATTTAGTAGGTTATACAGCACAAAAATGTTCATAAACTGATTACACATGGAAAATGGAATGTGTTTTAGTGGGAGTCAAACTGGGAATGCCTGCTCATAAGGCAAGTGCTCTGCCCACTACACTATTGCTATACTGCTTCATTTGCATATATCTTCCTTGTTATCCTCTTCAGCCATTTAAGTTGCATTAACCATAGCTAAGCATGGGCACACCCACACACCTATGGTTAGCTTTAATTGGATTTTAAAATAAAAAAGGGGGTTGTTCATTTTATTTGTATTTACTTGCTGTTGTACATGAGGGAGATTGTTGGTAGTGGTATGCGGACACCTATGAGCGGTCTCACTCATTTCCTATGTCTTTCTGCTGTTCTGCATTGCAGGGGTGTGTATTTTCTGAGATCTCTGCTCTCAGACATGCCCCCTGCACTCTTACATGCTCCGTGTAAGATTAGGGGCTCAGGCAGCATGCTCATTAATATGCATGGTGTGCTGCTGTCCTGCTCCTAAACGGCTGCTTCCATGCAGGACTAAGCTAGTCCTGCACGGAAGAATAGTAAATCCGGGGATCAGATTATATTGATAGGTAGTGCAGGACCTGAAAGCTCTGATGAGACATGAGATGTGGTGACATAAGGGCAACAAGAATATGTGGGATAGAAGCGACAAACTAACAGATGTAAGGCAGCAGGATCAGGAGGCTGAATGGAAAAAAATTGTCGGTATTAGGTCTGGAGGGTTTTATGAAATCTAGATCTGCTGGCATTTAGAAGCCTGGAACTGCTAGAAAGAGGTTTCTGTTTACTAATCACTACATCTTATGTCACATTAGGATCTATGAGCTGATAAAACTTTCTCAGATTGTCATTGACTTTCCATAATGCACCATGCATCCTTCTGTCCCCAGTTCTTGCTTGCCATGTAAAACCATTGGCTCAAGAAAATAGTTTCCTTAGTTAGAAAGGAAGGGTATTATTTCATTGTTTTATTTAATTTATTTCTTACTCTGGAATTTGCCAATGGCATCCCCAAACTGACCAATTGTTCTCCTACAAACTCATTGTGGATCTGATCAAAGCATTCATTCCTCTGGTGATTAAAGTCAGCCATTATAGAAGAGATCAGCATACCAGTCTCATGGAGGTCCCCACCAAATCCCTCTTAACCCTTATACATAGACAGATGGCAAACTTACAATGGCTGCCTAAGCAGCAGATGAAAGTAGGTAAGCTATTTCACAGCATGAGCCTATTGTTGACCTTTCCACAGGCAATCTACTACTCTCCAGGGGATGTCACTAATGTCGGACTTCCTTCCCCTCCCAATTATGGGTGAGCTGATATCAGCTATTCAAGGCCCCCCTCACCCTCAAACACCCCTGCTCATGCCATTAATCAAACCTCTTCTCCAGGGTTGTAGCTTGGACTTTATGCCTCTACTCATGTTCTTCTTTACTGAGGGTTTTTTCACTTTATTCCCTTAGTGTTTGGCCTAGCCCTATCACTTTTCTCATAGTAATGTCCTCATTTTACTTAAGAAATGTGCCTGTTACAGGAATCACCTTCTAGCTGGCAGGCATATCAGATGTGTGTATTGCCTGGTAACTCAATATAACATACCTGGCTATTGGTATGCGAGAGTTTTAATGACAACCAGATATTCACACAACATGTTGCTTGGTGGCTGCTTGCTCTCGCAAAAATTAGAGGAGCTGGCAGGCTCCCTCCATTTTTTCAGATTCTGTGTCTAAACCTGAATAATAATAAAAAAAAACCAGACATACAGTACTTTGTTTAAGTGTTGTAAAGAAAATCAAATCTTACCATATTTCCCTTAGTTTGTTTGTGTCTTTTGGCTTTTCCCGGTTAGGGGTCGCCACAGCGGAACTCTGGTCCGCTAATGATTGGAAGTAGATTTTTACATACTGGCTTTCCGGGCCTAACGCACAATGTTCAATGAAGGAACGCCCATTCACGCATGTCGCTACACAGAAGACGCTCTAACTGAGAATCGAACGTGCAACGTCTAACTGTGAGGCGACAACGCTACCGCAGCACCACCATGGGAAAATCATGACTCAAAGTTTTTATAAAAGATAAGAATTAGAGCAGTCCATTCCTACACCAGAAGCGGTGCAGGCTCACTTCAGTTTCACATGTGATTCTACTTTACCTGTGTATATGTCTTCTGGCTTGCTATATATTGAGTAAGAGTTATTGGCTGAGGCTCTAAGGTGTTTCAATATCAGAAAGTCAAAAAGTTCCATGGTTCTACAGTACTGTGACTTTTCCTTCAGAAAGTCAAAATGTTCCATAGCTCTAAATACTGTGAATTTTTCTGATTGGGTTTCATTTTCCCTCCTACTCTCAGGTCTGGCTTTGGCTTTTGTAGTGCCATGATGAGTTGCTCAAGTCCTAACTCTTCTAGCACTATTCCTTCAAATAGTCCACTGCCCAGAATCAGGACTGGGTTTACATGTACCCTTATTTAGGGTACTGATCCACTCTTGCTGCCAGTATCACTAATGATGACCAGCTTCCTCACTATCAACCTTTATGATGTCTGTTTATCCATGCCTCCTTTCCAGATGCAAGGTCTTATAACATCAGACAGTTTTATATTTACCACTTTTCTGTTGCCACTATTGTTAGCGCTGGGATTTACAATGATGGGATCCTTACACCAGGCACAAAATTTGCCCTACCAAAATAACACCTTTAAACCAACTGAGCCACATTTTTTTTTCAAAAGATGAGTGGAATGTTGCAAAAAAATACAGCCATTGCCTAAGCATCAGAAAAGGAGCTTGTGCAATTCTAGATAATTAGAATTGGAACATGATCCTCCTGGTGGGAATCATTAGGATAAGGAGGAGTGAATTCTCTCCTGTCTTCTCCTGAGGGGGGATTTGTCCCTCCTTATCATCACATAGGGTAAAACTTTGCAAATGATGCAACAATAAGATAACGGGCTCATAGACCTACCTTATTACCACAAATGAGTATGCAAATAATGGAAGTTTCTGTGTAAACTTCCTTGGTGATCCCTCCCCTTATATATGTCCTGCAAGATGCTACCAGTGTTCCATAGAGTAAATGTAATGCC
Source organism: Protopterus annectens (assembly GCF_019279795.1). Taxonomy (NCBI): domain Eukaryota; kingdom Metazoa; phylum Chordata; order Ceratodontiformes; family Protopteridae; genus Protopterus; species Protopterus annectens. The sequence goes on along the minus strand of NC_056733.1, from coordinate 1,183,798,866 downwards.
AGGGCCTTTGTTCTTAAAAAAGATTTTCTGGAACAAAAAAAGATATATATATATTATTTGGGCAGAAGCTTCCTCTTTTGATGTCATAGTTTTAATGGCATCTTAAAAATGGCTTCAGCCATGCAGAATCCAGATGTCCATCACCTTGACAAAGAATCCCAGTAACAGAACAGGTATGAGAACAATGTGTGCATGACTGTCTCATTCTCCACTGGACGCTGAACTACCTGATGAACAAATCTTATTTCTAGAGGGACATGACAGAAAAGTCCCAATATGCTCTAGGAGACATACCTGATGGCCATCTCAAAGAGAAATTTATGGCCCAAGGATGTACCTCTTCATCATCTGGCTTATGAGCCCTATAATACTGTAGGAGTGAGTGGTAGTGCAGTAGAATCCATAATGGAAATCTACCACCACTCCCCACTACAGCTGATTTAGTCTGCCTGAGACACCAAGGAAAACCTTTCTGATTCCACTGTTATGGTCACCTGTCTGTTTGAATCTATATTACGAGATGGAAATCCCGTTTTCATGAATACCACAAGACTGAAACGTATAGCACAAACTACGGTAATGATGAACATTCAAAACCACGAAACACGAAATGTCGAAGTGTCACGGTTGGCCCGTCTGCAGTATAGCTCCGTAAGGTAAGTGTGCAATAGTTATGGACCTTAGGGTTAGGGTGCGGTGTAAGGTAAGTGCATAGATAGGTAATGTATGTAAGGTTTAGTGTAGGGTTAGAAGTAGGGTTTTGTTAACTGTATGTGTGTGGATTATTTGTTTTGTTTGGGTATATGAATGTAGGGTAAGCGTGCAATAGTTACGGACTTTAGGGTTAGAGTGCGGGTTAAGGTAAGTGCATAGACAGCAATGTATGTGAGGTTTAGTGTAGGGTTAGAAGAAGGGTTTGGTTAGTGTATGTATGTGTTTTATTTATTATGTTTGGGTATGTAGTATGTAGTGCATGGTGGTGTTGGCCGACTATGACGGTTCGAGATTTGAAAATTCACCGTTTAGGGGGTTCGGCGTATTTGTGGTTCGTGCTATGTGTGTCGGTGTTGTAGTGTTCGATTATACGGGTTTTTGATGTCGTAATATAGACCCGTCTGTTCAGACTAGAATTAAGATACCCTTTCTGGACATGAAAGATGAGTGTCAAAGCATCACCGCTGCAGGTGTGCAGGTTTATCTCCCACAGTATAACTCTGGAGCGATATAGTTGAGCCAGTGCTGAATGTGATTTTAGCACCCATTTCAGGAATAATGACAAGATAATACTAGGAACAGACATTTCATATTGTGAAATTTAAATTGTAATGATTATATGTTGGGAAGGAGAAATAAGATTAGTATGTTGTAAGTGACCAGGAATGATATTCATAGACTCATAGGTTCATAGGTGTGTACTAGGCTAATGGCCTAGGAGCCTTTACAAGCCAAGCCCATAGATGTGCCCTGGCATTGTGCCATCTGAAGTTAGTTCCCAGAGCCTATATCAAGTAGAGCCACTGGAGTGATCCCTGGGGTGAACTTTCTATTACCCATCCACTCATCAAGATTTCTCTTGAAGAGGTACAGTGAGGTGCTCTGCTTGACATGTATGGGAAGTCTATTCCAGAGCAAGGACAGTCTCTGGGTTATAACCTGTCCCTGCAGCATGTTCTGTTGATTGTGGTAATGAGGTTGAAGTCTCTGGAGCATGCGGTGTGGAGGGATTGGGATTTCTTTAGATGTAGCATTTCTAACAGAGCTGGGTCAGACATAGCTTTGTATGTCAAGCAGAGATCGCCTCTAAGTAGGCGATATGAGACAGAGAATAGCTGGAGTCTTTTGAGTCTGTCCATGTAGGACATGTTTAATGCCTAGGATCCTCTTCATGTGGCCTCTCCAGCTGTTGCAGGTGTCTAGTGAGGTACATGCCAAATAGTGCATTATACTCAATGATTGGTCTAATGAGGGAAGAGTACAGAGAGACAATGACCTCTTTCTTCCTGGAAGCTTAAGACCATGGCTTTGACATGATGGATTTTGGTCTCAGTGAGGTCTTTCTGTAGGATGTCTGCATCACTTAGGGAGTTAATAATAATTCCCAGCTTGCAGTCGTCTGCAAACTTGGTCAGCCAGAGTCCCTTTGTGTTGGTCTAGACATCTGAGACGTAGATGCCGAACAGGAGTGAAGCTAGGTCCGATCTCTGTGAGACTCCACTCATGACTGGTCAGCAGTCTGACTTGTAGTCCACTACTTTCACACTGTGTGCTCTATCTGTGAGCCAATTTGCAACCCATTTAGTGATATAGAGGTTGATGTCTAGTTTGGTGAGGTTATCAATAATTCCCGAGTGAGGAATGGTGTCAAAGGCCTTGGTCAGATCTAGATAGGCTGTATACACTGCCTTACCTTCATCCACAGCCCTGGTGACTAACTCAAAGAAGTCAACCAGGTTGAGCAGGCATGATCTCCCTTTCACAAAGCCAAACTGTGTGGGGTCTAGAGTTTGGAAATTCCCTATATCCTTGTTAATTAGGTCCATGATGATGTGCTCCATAGCTTTACATATCAGACTCATCAGGCTAATGGGGCGATAATTCCCAGGGTCTGTAGTCGCTCCCCCTTTATGGAGAGGGATGAATGCAGGAGTGTGCCATTCGGTAGGAACAAAGCCCGAGGTGAGGCTTTGACTGAACAGGGCACACAAATGTGGTGCCAGTTTGCTTTGTAGTTCATATAGAACACAGCCAGGGATATTACGGGTCCCATGCAATCAGTATTCTTGGCCTTGGACAATGCAGCTTTAACCTGTGCCGCAGTAATGCTGGGTGCCAGACATTCTTCCAGTATTAAGGCTGGTCCTTTAGGCAGGGAGAGATGAGTAAAGCTGGCACTGAATCCTGTTAATATACTTCAAGTGTTTCAGAAACCAGTGAAAGATTGCAATGGGACAAAATTTAGATAGATCAGTGGAGTCTCTGCCTATATAATGGGGGATCCTGATGGAATTTCTTTTCCATATTTTGGGAACATATCATTCAGTGTTTGATCTATAAATCAGTATGGCTACAGAGTAGATGATTGCATTGGCAGCCAAATTAAGGCACTTGGCTGGTAAGTTCTCTACAAAAAAAACTAAAAACCCCAGTCCCTTTTGGATTTAAGTGGCTTAAATGCTTTTGTTTCCAGGAAAACCTTATAAAATTCATAATGCACTATATCCTACCTTGTGTACTTGTGTATTAAAAGGAGATTGAAGATGTTCTTACAGTCAGGATTGCTTGTTTATATATTAAAATTCAGAATAAATTAATGTTTCTTTACTTCAGGATAGCAGCCAGTTATTATCAATTCTGGAATCTTTCCCTCAGTTTTACCTTTACCCCAGGCTGTTTAGCAAATGTATGTCTTTGACAGCAGCCCATGCCAGGCTGAAGGGATATAAGGTGCTCCAATAGCTGGATGATGAACATAAGCTAGCCCTTCCCAGACACTTTTATATTACCAGAAGGGGAATATGCCCAGACTATTTACTTCCTCAGTTGTAATGGGTATCTTCATAATGACACTTCTTGCTTGATACAGACACCTGCATTTATGGAATACTTCCTGATCACTACTATATGTTGCAATGTCCTCCACCTTGCAGGTCGTCATTACCATATTTAATGACCAAATAGTCTTTGATGAGGCTTGTCTCAAAGCCCAGGTCTGATGGCAGCATTATTTTTAATGTCTCCTCATGTTAAACTTCATATAAAGGCACTTCATTAGACCCTAACAGTTCACTGGTCTCTTGGCTTAGACTCCCGTCTCCAGTCATTTCAAATTTCTAAAGAATATCATTCTCATCTAACCTGTTTGATAAATTAGACACATCTCTTACTAGGCGGACACTCTCCTGTGGGGCTTGTTGTAGCTACACAGCAAAACAACTGGTGGCATTGCTACTTTCTGTAAAAATGCACTTGAAATCTACTTTTGTCCAACACTGCTGATTTTCTCTAACTTGGAAATCCTTCTAACTAAACACTCACAAGACAATCACAATCATGGGTATATCCATATACCCAGGTAACAATGCTAAAACACTAGAAAATATTCTTTGCTGGCTCTCCTCAAAAATCACTCATGAAGCCATAATATTGGATGATGCTAATATAGAGCAGCAAGCCATAGAGTTTAAAAACTCAGTCAATAATGCACATCTGTACAAGTTCACATAACTTATAACTGTACCAACTAGAAATAAAAAATTCACTGCTGTAGAGTCATCGCTCAATTGGATAATAACATCCTCTCTAAATAAAATATCATCACATGGGACTCCATCACACAGCCTCCGTGATCACTTACCAATCTATACCTTAAAGTACTAAAGCACTAACTCCAAAACACATCTTCACAGCTTGGCAAGAAAACTTATTACTTTTCATAAAGATACTTTCATTAATACACTACATGTATAGCCTGTGGCTCTACTCAACACAGGCACTAGTAACTAAGGTGGGGTGACACGATGCTAGAGTAATCTTATTGGCTAGGCTTGTAAAGGCTTCAGAGCCATTAGTCTAGTACATACCTATGAACCTATGAACATCTCTTTAACTGGGAGTCACTAAAGAATCAACCCATAGATGATGCTGTTTCTGAGTTCAACAATGTTTTTTCTAGGTGTTCTAAACACACTAACCCCCCTAAAGATAAAAACAGTCAAATCCAACCCTTTCTTATGTCTATCATTAGCAACTAAGCGACTCAAGAAATAAAGAGACAAAACATAGACAATTTGGACAAAAGATAAAACAGCTCCTGCTCTGCTAGCATATAGACAAGTAAGAACCCCACTAGAATGAGTCTTGAAATACTGAGAATGAATGGTCGAAAGAATGGGTGTTACATATAACAAGTCCAAGATGCTATTTCTAGGAATATTCTCTCTTCTCTGAATTATGACGATCTCATAGTTGGTATATATAAGTCTGGCGGTGTGGGGGTGCAGGTAATCACTATTAAAAAATCATCTAATACTGCAGGTGACTCTCTATATTCAAATAATATAGTTAAACTATGAAACCACATCTCACTACCACTGAAACCCACTCAGAGCACGACCTAATTTAGAACACAAGTAAAATTTCATGTGTCATATCAATGGATCTGCTCCTGTAAATCTCCAGGATAAAAGTCACTGTTATCTTCAGCATGCCTTTTCATCAAACCATTTCTCGTTAGTCAGAATCTTGTGTCCCACAACTAGTGTTCACTAATACCTGAATAGTGTACTAGTATCTCACAGTCGTATACAAAATTTTGTGACACTGCTCAGTCCCACCTCTATACTTCCAATATAAATGTTATGATAGCCATATCTATCTATCTATCTATCTATCTATCTATCTATCTATCTATCTATCTATCTATCTATCTCTATCTATATAATTTTGTGTTCCTGCTTTATACCCACATCTTAACTACAATATTAACATTTTATGCCCTACACAGTTCCTTCTCTCACCTCCACTTATTTGAATTTTTAAGCACTAATCACATGATCTGTTATCTAGCTCAAAAACCCAGTAACACACATCTTCAAATGCTCAGTGTCCAACATCTACTAATGCATAATTAACTTTTATAATGTAATAGCTGCTTCTACTTTTATATGAATGTAATCTAATTAGCAAATGTATGCCTACTTGTTAATGTGCATTATTTAATGTTTGTTCATGTCTATTACTGAATGCATGCTTAAAAATGTTTGCAATGCATTGGAGCTTTTCTCCCATAGCTTCTCCTGAAAAGAGTTTTTTTTTGACTAAACTCAGTCGGACAAACCAGGTAAATAAAAGCAAAATAAAAAATATATATTTTTGGGGTGAGATTCCTCAGGATAGATGAGGTCATTGTCTGGTTGTAAGGTTGCAAGTGATGCCAACAGAGGAAAACTCTTATTTTTAAATAACTGAATAAGTTCATTTCTTTCACCTTCCAATGATACCTTGAGCATTTGAGAAGAGATTCTTGACCTTATACAATTCTAACCTGGTTGTGACTTTAAGCATATTGATGGTGGGAATCTCCTATCTCACAAATACTCAAGAGAACAGGACACACAAAAGTATAGTTTCCTCAGTGCCATCGGCATCACTGCAGCAGACCCTGTCTCTGAAAACTGTGTCAAAGGATGTACATTCTCTTTCCAGAGAGGATTCTGCTTGGTGTATGTGTGTGTGTGTGTGTGTGTGTGTGTGTGTGTGTGTGTGTGTGTGTGTGTGTGTGTGTGTGTGTGTATGCTTGTCAAACATACCTCTCAACTGTACAGATTTTCGCAGAATGTCCAGATTTTTGTTTCATATTTTTGGTCTGTTTCTCATAAAATTGTGTTTTTATTTTTTGTGGCAAATCACTGGCAAATCATTGAGGGTTGAAATCCAAAAATATAGACAAGATTTGAGTTTCAGACTTCAAAGCCTTCGGAACATCCATGCTAATACAAAACTTATTCTATCAATTTTCTAAGTTTGTAAGAGCAATATTTAAAAAGTGTCTCTATTTCTGGGCCTTTGTCCCCCATTATTTATGGCTTTATCCAGATTTCTTGCTCTAAGAAGTTAAGAAGTTGAGAGGTATGGTCCTTGTGTGTATGTGCATGAGTGTGGTTGTGTGTGGTTGTGTGTGCATGTGTATGTATGTGGTTGTGTGTACATGTGCACCTTCATTTGTGAATGTGAATGTAACTCTGCCTACTTTTTACCAATAACACAGCTGAGGTGGTATCCTATGATAAACTATTAAAAGTAAGAGACCTTTGTAAAAGCAATACTTTATTTTGACAGAGATCATTAACTGGTCTTCATTAAATGGAACAAATGTATAATTCCACCAGCATATCACAATTTCATGAATTATGGGACAATAATTATAAAATGAGGCTATGAAAGTAATTTGACTGTTATACAGTAAAAATAATTTGCAACCGTGAGTCTTCTACTTTCGTCCTTTCAGTACATTACCTTGTAAACCAGGTTTCAAAATACGCAGTTTAAAAATCTGACTCAGAATGAAACATTGCAGACAAAGAAATCTATTTTCTTGTGCTACATCTGAAAATATAGTTTCATAGCCTGAGAATATACCTTTGCCTAAATGTGGTTCACAGTCATTTCTTTCAGCCACATTTGCAACATGGGTCTATTCATTACATCTAGGATAGATCTTCTTTCTTTAAACTGAGTTTGTTTTTGTTTTTTTTTTATTTATTTATTTTTTTTACTTTGATCTGGACCAACTGTCCATGTGGTGAGTTAAACATTAAAGTCAGTCACAATCTTGAAGAAGTAGTTAGGAAATGTAATTTGATCAAAGTGCAGTTAGCAAAACTTCACTTGGCAAGCCTCTGTCTGCAGCATAGTGAGATGGAGCCTAGGTATTCAGAGGTCGATCAACATCTCAGATGGTGGAAGATCTTGAAGAGGAGGGGTGAAAAGGAGGGGCAACAACTGGACCAGTCTTAGCCTCCACTGGGCTGTATGTGTCCCACATCTGTGGCCAGTGAGGAGGTCAAGGACTGTGTTATAGTGTTATACTGCTGCTGGAGAGGCTTTTCTGTTACACCTTTGCTTCATCTCTTACCACGCACACCTTCTGAATATGGACATGCAGAATGCATATCATCCCATGCCTGTGGTGAAATAATGAATAGCTCCTGCCTATTCCCCTTAGGGACAGCACTTTCCTGTGCATGCCAAGCCTCTGCCAGAGATTGAACTTGAAGTGCACACCCTCCCCCAGGATGATCATACATATCCTTCTCGGCTAGTGCCTCAGGCACCCAAGATGGTACTTGAACCTTGTTTCCTAGGCCATAGTCAGAACTTTCTACCTCTACACCACAGTACTGACTAATACTAAAGAAACTTAGTGTAAGGGCAGTTGGAGCAACACTGAGCAATCATTGGTCAGTTGGATAGATATGCTTAGGGAAGGGAAAAAAACTGCAGTCACCAAATCTGTTGCTTCTTGGGAAACTGTACTATTCCCCAAAATGAGGTTACTCTAGATGTGCCAATAACTATACAGAACACAGTGATTAACTCACTGCATGGAGGGTATGGAATGATGAAATAAAAAATAAAAGAAATAAAAATAGACAGGGGAGGTTATATCAAGAATCCCCGCATGACAGTAAGCTGAACAACATGATTTTTTAGACCTCAGTAGTGCTATGTTTCCAACTATGTATATCTCAGCTTTTTTATTTAAATTACATACTGCAATCCTAGTACTAAACCTTCACTCTCCATTTCCATTTCAGATTCTACTACTCTGTGTTTATAGCCTTCTAGGAGGTTTTGTACATTTGTAACTCATGAACATTGGCATTACTGAAGATTTTTCTTACAGCAATGTATTTTAATATATGTACATGATATTTAAAAAAATTAAAATAGTCTCATTGGTTTATGTGCTCTTGTTTCCTGTTTTAACACTGCATTCCTCTTATTATATGTGATTTGTGCATAATTTGAGTATCGGTTTATCTGCAATTGCTCTCCACTGTTAACACTGTATTTCAGAGCACAGTGAAACAAAAGCACGGCAGGTGGTCTGCGCTTCAAGAACTATCATCTTGAATGGGATTCGTCTTATATGAGCATGCTCAACCAGGCTATGACTGCAAGTGGTCCAAGGAGATCAGTGCTTTATCACCAATAAAGAAATCTATATAATAAGTAAATCTTGAATAGCACCGAAGCATACATGTCCAATTGTAAGGTGGAGGATTATAATGGCAGTAAATGTGACTGGAAAAGGATGGTTTCAGCTCTCTTACCCAAGGTGCCTTATGCATGACAGGTGCAGTTTTAGATGCATGTGTCCAGCATGATGACAAACCTACATGTCCTATAGCAGCTTGTACACCACTGCAATCTTGGTGTCCACAATCTTCATTTAAGTCACCAACCTACTCTAATAGAGTTATATTGTTAAAAACATATGTTCCATTGTTTATAGCATGTTACTTCTCTATCCACCTAAAAACATCTTTTTCCCATTTCTACCCATGGGGTTGGGGTGATCATCAAGAACCAATGTCCACACCACCTGCTGCAGTTGTTCTTCAATACCTCATACATGCATGCACACTCACATGTATGTCCAGTTTAGAGTATCCAATCCAAATATTGCATGTCTTTAGAATGTAAGGGTTAACCAGAACATGCTGTGAAAACCAATGTGAACACAGGGAAGACATACAGACTCAGCAAAGAAGGCACCCCGGCTAAGAATCGAAATGGAGAACGTCTTGCTGTGAGGTGACAATGCTGCTCACTGTGCTGCCCATACCATTGCTATGAACATACAATGCAAAATATCACAGATACAGTAAAGACCCTCTATCAGGCATTTCAGTATAGTGTTTGTCATTACATAGCTATGATCTGCCTTTTTCCAGTAGTACAAAGTTAAATGCTGGTCTCCACAGATATTTTAAAATGATGTACCTCACTCTATGTTACAAGTCTAACCCAGCAGTACTATGTTTCTAATAATGTATGCTAGTATGTGCTTTATTAACAGTGCATTAATTTTCCACTGTTATGTACTGCAGTGCAAAATGTCACAGCTTCAGTTAGGAACTTTCCACTAATGTCACAGCTTTAGTTAAGAACCATCCATCAATGTCACAACTACTTCAGTTAGGAATCCCCCACTAATGTCACAGCTGCATTTAGGAACCCTCATCAATGTCACAACTTCAGTTAGAAATCCTCCACCAATGTCATAGCAAGAACTCTCCACTAATGTCACAGCTTCTGTTAAAATCCCTCCACTAATGTCACAGCTTCAATTAGGAACCCCCCACCATCGTCACAGCTGTAGTTAAGAGCCCCTGAACCCTGTACATGTGTCAAAGCTGCCATTAGGAAGCCCCACCAATCTCACAACTTCAGTTAGGAATCCTTCACCAAGGTCACCGTTTCAGTTAGGAACCCACCAAAAATTTCACAGCTTCTGTTTAGAACCTTCCACCAATGTGACAGCTTCAGTTAGGAACCCTCCACCAATGCCACAGCTTATGTCACAGTTTCACTTGGGAACCCTCACCAATCTCACAACTTTAGTAAGAAATCCTCCACCAATGTCACAGCTTCAGTTAGGAACCACCCACTAATGTTACAGCTCCAGTTAGGAACCTACCACTAATGTCACAGCTAAAGTTAAGACCCTCCCCCACTAATGTCAAAGCTTCAGTTAGGAACCCTGCACCAATGTCACATCTTCATTTAGGAAACCTTCTCACTAGTGTCACAGCTCCAGTTAGGAACTCCCACTAATGTCATAGCTCCAGTTAGGAACCCTTTGTTAATGTCACAGCTTCATTCAGGAATCCCCCACCAATGTCAGAGATCCAGTCAGAGAAATGCAGTTTGCGTATTTCAGAATAACAGAATTGTGCTGTATTAAGAATAATTGTTTCATCTTATAAACTGCAAAACAAAGTGTCATAGCTCTATTCAATAAGGTACTAAAATGACAAACATTACTTTTTAAGATTATATAAAAACTACCGTATGTTATTTTTCTGCTGCTAAAAAGCTCCAGATTTAGTATCAAAACTCCAATCAATTAAATATAATTTGCGTTTTTTGAGTACTGCTGACATTATTACAGTAAATGAAAAGGCTGGGGGGGGGGGCAAGGGCCAAGAAGGGGCCAGTGGTGCAAAATAAATGTCACCCCTAGACACCAAAATCCATTGCTATAATTTTTATGACTGGCAGAACAACAGAACGATTCACTTCATCTGTGCAATTCTGAATTTAAACTGATGGAGAAAAACACTGTTTACTAAGTCCTTCAGATAAGACGTTAACATGAGGCCCCATCTGCTTGCATTAGTGGTAGCTCAAGTGGATGTAAAACATCTCATGGCACTTATCAAAAGAATAGGGGAAGTTCCCCTATGCCCTGGCCAAATTTGTCCCAGTAGTATAAATACCACCTCAGGTGTCTCCTGAAAAGAGGCTTCTAGCCTATTGAGACTAACCTGGTCAATCAAGGCTAAAGAAATAATAAATAAGTAAATCACTGATCACTCATTCCCATACGACTGCACATTTCCAGATCTGAGATCTTTCCCTTTCCACAATAGAAAACAACAAGTTAATACTTCTATTTCTTCTGCTGGCTCCAGTATTGCAGTCTTTAAATGTAGCAGCATTCAGGATAGCTGAGTGCATATATGGAATATTTTGTCCTCCATCGAATCACCTCCCTTGTCAATGTTATTATGCCAGTACTAATCATCATATTATCATTTCCTTGACTGCCATATACAATCCATGACAAATCTTCTTGCAGTTCAATGTATCCACTATAACTTATGCACCTATTTTCCACATTCACTTTCATAGGTACAAAGGTATGTACTAGACTAATGAGCACTAGGGCCTTTTTAAGCCTATATATGCATCCCAGATCTCTGACAAATTCTGGTATCCTTGGTAGCCTGGGAAATGAACCATTTACAGGTAGCCTGTGGCCATTTGAGACATAAGCTTGTAGGTTCATGTGAGTTTACTAGGCAAATGGCCCTAGAGCTCTTACAAGCCTAGCCATATTTATCCTGACTTGCCCCAGTTGTCAGTCATTAAGTGAGCAAAGTTCACAGAAGTAAGGGTCTATAATGGTTAATACTGACTTTATCTGTCCAGGACAGACATAGGCACTACCCCAGGAATGAATTTGTGGTCACCCATCCATTGATCGAAGTTGCATTTGAAGAGGGTCAGGGAGGGGCTCTGTTTCATGTGAACTGGAAGCTTGTTCCAGAGTAGTGACAGTCTCTGGGAGATGTATCTATCTCTCCAGCATGACCTATTCAAATCAGAGGCTAGGTAAAGATTCCTGGAGTGAGTGTCCCTCCTGCAGTTTGATTTCAGAATGTGTAGCATTTCCATCAGAGCCGGGTCAAAGACTACCCTGTAAGCCATGCACAGGTCACTCCTTAGCAACCTGTAGGTAGAAATGAGACCTCCAGTAATCAAACCCTGTACAACAGAAACTACAGCTTACAGCCTTATCCCTCTGTGCCAGCTGCCAAACCAGAGATGAATTTCCTGTTCCCCATCCAATTGTCCAAGCTACACTTGAATTTAGTTAGGGAGGAATTCTGCTTCACATGAATGGAGAGCCTGTTCCATAGAAGAGGTAGTCTCTAGGATACATTCCTGTCTCTCCAGCAGATTCTATTTATATCATAAGCAAGACTGAAGTCTTTAGAAATGATAATTCTGGTACTGTTTGTTTTGTAGATATGCAGGAGGTCCATCATATATGGGTTAAACAATGCCTTGTATGCCAGGGATATAGCTTCCCTCAACAGCCTGTTGAAGACAGAAAACAGGGATGAGGCTGTAAGATGGTCTGCACAAGAAATGTTATTTGTGTCCTGTATTGTTTAAGACAGGAGCCTTTGTGGATCTTCCAACTGTTGGATGTGCCTGGTTAGGTACATACCAAACGGTGCATTATGCTCAATGATAGGTCTGATGAATGGCAAATATTGTGGAACAATGACATCCCTGGTCCTAAATGCTACACCTTTGTTTATACATTTGATTTCCTCAATACTGTAGGCACACAATGGTCAAAGGCTAGATTATTCTTTTTGTCCTCAAGTCCTTGACTACTGGGTCAACTCTTAGGGGTGAGTTGTTGATTAGATAGTTACCGGGGGTGGATGGCTGGGGTTATTGAAGGGTACTATTACATATTTCTTGGCATTTGCTGTAGTTTTAGTCCATGGCTCTGACACAAGCTATTCATCTGTGTCAGCTCTTCCTGGAGAACATTAGTGTAGACAGAGGATTCTCTGACTGCTCCTAGTATGCAATATTCTACAAATTTGCTCAGACAGAGGCCCTTGACACTGGCCTTGACATCAGAGTAGTAAGCGCCAACAAGAAGCAGTACTTGGACCAATCCCAGAAGGGCACCACTTGTGACTGATGGAGTCCCCATTTCTAAATTAGTGTGTCCTGTCTGTGAGTCATCTGACTATACTCATAGGTTCATAGGTTCATAGGTAGGTACTAAGCTATTGGCCTTAGGGCCCATATAAGCCTATCCAAATGGTATCCTGGCTTTTGCCACCCAAGAAAATTATTTTCCTGTGCCCCTGTCAAGCAGAGCCACAGAAGTGATCCCCGGGGTGAATTTCCTATCTCCCATCCAATCATCAAGATTTTTCTTGAAGAGTGCTAATGTGAAGCTTTGTTTGATATAGATAGGTAGTTTGTTCCAGAGTATGGGAAGTCTCTGAGACAGGAATCTATCCCTCCAGCATGTTCTGTTTATTGTGGTGACAAGGTTTAGGTTCCTAGAGCATGTAGCTCAGAGGGATTGGGATTTATTTACATGGAGCATGTCCAACAGCTCTGGTTTTGACATAGCTTTGTATGTTAGGAAGAGATTGCCTCTGAGTAGGCGATATGCGACAGGGTAAAGCTGGAGTTTTTTGAGATGGTCTGCATAGGGCATCTGTTTGAGGCCAGTAATCCTCTTTGTGAGGTATTTCTGTGGCCTTTCCAGTTGTTGTAGATGTCTTGATAGGTACATACCAAAAGGGGAATTGTACTCTATAATGGGTCTAATGAGTGATGAGAAAAGGGGAACAATGACCTCTTTTTTCCTGGATGAGAAACCTTTTGTGATGAGGTGTGCCACGTAGAAGGATTTCCTGACTACTGTGGCGATGTGATTATCAAAGGCAAGACTACTGTCCACCTGTGTCCCAAGGTCTCTTATCACACTTTTGGTGTTAAGTAGACTACCGCCTATGTGGTAGTTCATGGGTACAGAGTTTTTACTAAAAGGGATGACAATGCACTTTTTGGCATTGAGCTTGAGGCCATAGCTTTTACACCAGGCATCTGTCTCAGTGAGGGCCTTTTGTAGGATGTCCACATCATTAGGAGGTTTGATTATGGCTCCTAGTTTGCAGTCATCTACAATCTTTGTTAGCCAAAGTCCTTCTGTGTTAGCCTGTTCTTCAGAGACGTAGATACCAAACAGGAGAGGACCTAGGACTGAACCTTGTGGTACTCCACTTGTCACTGGACTGAAGTTGGATTTAGAGTCTGCTACTTTCACAGTGTGGGTTCGGTCAGTGAGCCAGTTGGCAACCCATCTTGTAACATAGGGATTTATACCTAGTTTAGTGAGTTTGTCTATAATTCCAGAGTGGGGGATGGTGTCGAAAGACTTGGCGAGTTCTAGATAGGCTGTGTGTACCACCTTACCCTCATCTACAGCTTTGGTGACCGCTTCAAAGAAGTCTATCAGGTTTAGGAGACATGCTCTGTCTTTTACAAACCCGAACTGGGTAGGGTCCAGAGTTTGGAGATTACCAGTGTCATTGTTTAATTCCATGATGATACGCTCCATAGCCTTGCAGACCAGGCTCGTCAGGCTAATGGGGCGGTAGTTCCCGGGGTCCGTGGTGGCTCCCCCTTTGTGGAGTGGGATAACCGTTGCTGTGGACCATTCAGTGGGCACAAAGCCTGAGGTGAGGCTATGATTGAACATGGTAATTAGGTGGGGGTGCCAGTTCGTTCTGTAGTTCATGTAGAATGCAGCCTGGGATGTTGTCAGGTCCCATGGATGCTGTGTTCTTGGCTTTGGAGAGTGTGTTTTTTACCTGTGCAGCCATGATTACTGGTACTTTGCATTCTTCCGGTATAGAGATAGGCCCTTTAGGGGATGAGAGAGGGGTAAAGTTAGCACTGAACCTATCTGCCAGGATGTTGGCAATATCAGTTGGTTCTGTATATTTAGTGCCATTGTGCTGTAACTCAGAGCAGACCTGAGTGTTGCCACTGAGATTCTTGACATAACTATAGAATGCTTTGTGGTTGTCTTTAGAATCAGTGGTGATTTTGTTTTCGTAACTAGCTTTGGAGGATTTTATGAGGGATCTCAGCTTCTTACTGAGGCTGACCATGGAGTTCCTCCAATCATGGGATTTTACTCTTTTTTGCAACAGTTTCTTTCTTTTGTTGTAGAGTTTGTTTATAGCAGGGGAGCACCAGATTGGCTTCCTTTTTTTGGAGGATAGCATCTTGGTTCTGTTAGGGATTGCACGATCCATGCACTCGTGTAAGTGCTTATAAAGTGCAATTGTATAGGATTCAGCAGTCATATCTCTACTGTCCATCAGCATGGGTGTCGTGAAGTTTTCCACTTCTGTCTTAAGAAGAGTGAAGTTGGCTTTGGAGACATTTTTTACGGTGGTTTCCCTAATGGGGGGGTGGGGCTGGGATGTGGATGTCTAGGGTGATTTGCTTGTGGTCGGATCTGACCAACGAGGAATTGACCTCTGGTGTGGAACACCGGTTGCCCATGTTGGTAATGACCAGGTCTAGGATATTGCTGCCCCTGGTGGGTCTGTATTATAACATCGAAGTTCTCTAACATCGAATGTTATAATATCAAACCCGTAATGTCAAACGCTGAAAACAGCGAAGGTGCAGGACATCGAATTCTTTCCCAGGGAAATAATTCAGTGGGCCATTGCTGTGGCTTCGCTGTTTTCAGCATTCAATATGTTGGAGTGTTACGTGTCAGGTTCAGGTAAGTGTGCGATTGTGTGTAGGTTAGGGTTAGGGGACGGGTTGGGTGAGTTAGGGTTAGGGTGCGGGTCAGGTAAGTGTGCAGTTGTGTGGACGTTAGTTTTAGGCCGCGGGTTCAGGTAATTGTGCGATTGTGTGTAGGTTAGGGTTAGGGGGTGGGTTAGGTGAGTTAGGGTTAGGACGCGGGTTAGGTAAGTGTGCGATTGTGTGTAGGTTAGGGTTAGGGGGCGGGTTAGGTGAGTTAGGGTTAGGGCACGTGTGAGGTGAGTGTGCGAAAGTGACAAACCTTAGGGTTAGGGTTGGGTTAAGGTAAGTGGATAGCTAGTACTGCATGTAAAGTTTAGTTTAGGTATAGGATTTTAAGTGTATGTGTGTGTATGGCTGTTTTTTGTGTGTGTTTGTGCCGTGTGTATGTTTCTCGGAATAGCAATTTTTTTTCCCTGGGAAGAAATTCGCTATTCTAACTGTTCGATGTTTTCACACTTGGGTGTTTACGGTTCGATATAATAACATTCGATGTTAGAGAACTTCGATGTTATTATATAGACCCGTCCCTGGTGGGGGTGTGGATAAGTTGATACAAGGCATTAGAATTTATGAATTCCAGAAAAAATTGAGCACAAGAGTTGGTACATGAGTAGTTTTCCCAATGAATAGTGGGGTAGCTGAAATTGCCCATTACCAGGGTGTTAGGTTGCACCCTAATATTTTCCAGTGTATCAAGAAATGAGGAGTGGGAATCCTGGGGCATGGTGGGGGATCTGTAGAAAGCTACAATTTGCATTGCGGTCTTGCCCAGAGTTAGTTGCACTTGGATAATCTCAGATGCATTATGCTGAGCAACTAGCCTGGAGGTGTGGATATCCTTAATGAATATTGACACGCCTCCACCTTTAGTGCTTCGGTCCAAGTTAGGTGGCCGAAAGGTGTGGTATGAATTATAGCCTGGTAATGCAGGGGTGCTCTCTGGAGCCTTGAGCCAGGTCTCTGTCACTGCACAGATGTCGATGTTCTCCATTTTAAGGAGTGCCTTGAGTGAGTGCATTTTGAGGTTTAAACTTCTAGCATTGAGTAGCATTACCCTCAAATTTTGCTTGCTTGTACATGTTACGGTGGTGAATTTGTCATTTGAATCTTGCCTAAAAAAGGCGCTATAGGGGTGGCAAGAGCCTTAGCCAGTATCCGGAATCCCATGGGTGACAGGTGAAGGCCATCTCTGGCAAAGCATTGTGGTTTGTCGATCATGTCATCCCATGCAGACAGATAATGGAACCCCTTAGAATGACACCAGAAGCTTAGCCAATTGTTGAAGTCAATCAGTTTGTCCTTATACTGTGGTATCATTCTGTGTGATGGCAGGATACTTCTCAGGGCTAGGGTCATACCTGCATGGACTACAAGATCAGAAAGCTCCTCCATGTCTCTTTTCATGTAGTCCAGGGAGGTACGTCTCAGGTCATTCATACCAACATGGACAATGACAGTCATATTTGTACTTGCTGTGGAGTGACCTGAGTGCATGCGTTATGTGGCGGATCCTGGCAAATGACAGGCAGCTGACAGTGACTTTCTCCTTGTTTAGCCTGGTGAGTGGAACATCAGTGTGCCTGACTATAGAGTCACCTGTGACTAGAGTGTTAGGCATGTTGTTATGCCTTATGGGCTGTGGTTGAGTGGCACACTGAGTTTGTGGGCTATATGTCATTTGGGTTGTGTTGGGGGGGGGTGGAGGTTGCTTACGTTTCTGATTTGGAGGTCCCTGTTGCTTGGGTAGATTTTTTTTGAGAGCCTCCATAAATGTAGGTGTGTGTTTTGTGTTTCTATTTGTGTGTTTTGGTGGTGTAGGTTTTGAGGGATTATGTGATGAGTGTGATGTGGTGCAAGTGTTTACCTTCTCCTCTTGACTGTCTAGACCAGTCTTGGGTGAAGAGAGCTTTGCTTCCAGTTTGGTTATATAAGTGCATCTCTCACAGGTTGTAGTGTTGGGTGGTAGGAGGAGGGGGTTGTCTGTGTATATGAGGCAATTGCTGCATTGCCCCAAGATGCCCAAATTCATCAGGTAGACAGGAGAAAACATAGGGAGCTGACCCTTAGACATGCCTGGATAGGTACTTATTTATTAAGTACTAAAAACTGTTTTCTTCTAGACAAGTGAGGAAAGTTGAGTGCTGTAATAATTTGCAGCTTATTTAGTGCCTACAAGGAGTTCTGAACAAGTGCTGAGCTCAAAGAAACAGATTTGAGTGCTGAAACTAGAAAACCAGCTAGTTCTAAGAAACAAAATGAAACTAGAAGGTTTCCCTCCAACACAGAAAGGCTTGGGGACTCAGAAGCTTACAAACAGTCCTGGATACAGTAAATCTGTATCTGGACTAGACAACTTATAGGAAAGGCAGGAAACAAGCTTAGAATTTTTTTTTTTGTAAAGTGGAAAGGGGAAAGGAGGAGCAGAAGCTAACTGGGTTGGCCTTCTCAAATGTTCTCCCTGGAATAGGTAGAATGAGGTAATGACACTAGACTGGGAGGAGTGTCCCAGATCAAATTTAAAGTAGGGGTGGGCAACTGCAAATCCACCAAGTATAAAAACAGGATACCAAGAGGGAAGGAGGGTGGGAAACAAAAATCAGAACAAACAAACCCAACCAGATGCTTAACAGTTGTAGAAAATTCTACTTAATACCTTACACACAGTGAGTAAAATAAAAGTGCTATAAATAGCTCAGAAATAAGCAAAAAACAGGATACTTAATGTTATATATCTCAGATTCGTTAGCTCAGAGCCCTTCTTCCGACTTCCTCCGATTAGCTCAGTGTGAAATGGCAGAAACATTCACGAGTTAACTTCTTAAGTAACAAAGTTGAAACCTGAAACAACTTTAAAAAAAGCTTGAAAGAACCAATGAGGTGCTTATTCCAAGGCGTAGTCCAGGCAACCCCAGTCAGCCAATGGCCACAAACAATTCACTTTCACTGAAATGCTATACTGGCCTTGGCTAAGCTATGATGACCTGGGACATGTGCTCAGACACACAGCCTCTACTAACAAATAACTAGGCCAAAACACAAGCCTGAGTATGGACAATGCTACACTACCAACACCAAGGTAGAAAAAACTGCAGAAATGTTTAAACAGATAAAGGATCAAGGAGACTGTAGAGAATGACTTTAAATGCAAACAAGTTAAATGATACACTCCTAGCAGGAAATCAGAACAAACAAACCCAACCAGATGCTTAACAATTGTAGAAAATTCTACTTAATACCTCACGCACAGTGAGTAAAATAAAAGTGCTATAAATAACTCAGAAATAAGCAAAAAACAGGATACTTAATGTTATATATCTCAGATTCGTTAGCTCAGAGCCCTTCCACTGACTTCCTCTGATTAGCTCAGTGTGAAATGGCAGAAATAGTCACGAGTTAACTTCTTAAGTAACAAAGTTGAAACCTGAAACAACTTTAAAAAAAGCTTGCAAGAACCAATGAGGTGCTTAATCCAAGGCATAGTCCAGGCAACCCCAGTCAGCCAATAGCCACAAACAATTCACTTTCACTGAAATGCTATACTGGCCTTGGCTAAGCTATGATGACCTGGGACGTGCTCAGACACACAGCCTCTACTAACAAACAACCAGGCTCAAAACACAAGCCTGAGTATGGACAATGCTACACTACCAACACTAAGGTAAACAAAAACTGCAGAAATGTTTAAACAGATAAAGGATCAAGGAGACTGTAGAGAATTATTTTAAATGCAAACAAGTTATATGATACACTCCTAGCAGGAAATCAGAACAAACAAACCCAACCAGATGCTTAACAATTGTAGAAAATTCTACTTAATACCTCACACACAGTGAGTAAAATAAAAGTGCTATAAATAACTCAGAAATAAGCAAAAAACAGGATACTTAATGTTATATATCTCAGATTCGTTAGCTCAGAGCCCTTCCTCCGACTTCCTCTGATTAGCTCAGTATGAAAAACTCAGCGTTACATAAGGGATTATACCTAACCTCTTAAGTTTATCAACAATGCCCACGTGGGGTATTGGGTTAAATGCCTTGGCCTTGTCAGGGTAGGCAGTGTGAGCCATTTTTCCCACCACTATTGCTTTGGTGACCTTCTCAAAGAAGTCTACCAGGTTGAGTAGGCATGATCTATCTACAGCTATTTCATTGGTGACCTTCTCAAATAAGTCCACCAGGCTGAGTAGGCATGGCCTGCCCTTGACAAAACCAAATTGGGTTGGGTTCAATGTCTGGAGGTTTCCTATGTCAATATTGATCATTTCCATGATAATTCTTTCCATGGCTTTGCAGGTACAGCTAGTGAGACTTATGGGTCTGTAGTTTCCAGGGTCTGCAGATGGCCCACCTTTGTGCAGAAGGGTGACTGTTGCTGCTTTCCATTTATTAGGCAAGAAGACTGGAGGCTATGGTTAAATACTAGTCTAGAAGGCCTGATAGGTCATGTTTCGTGCTATTTAGAAGGCATCTTGAGATATTGTCTGGGCCCTTTGAAGCAGTGTTCTTGGTTTAAGAGAGAACATTGAGTTCCTGTTCCCTAGAGATAATAGAATAATTATATGTGATGGTATTTCCTAAGGGGAGGTTGTTGGGGGGGGGGGGATTACAGCTTTGTCTGCCAGTAGGTTTGCTATATCTTCTGGCTCAGTATAGGTGACTCCACTAACAATAAGCTCTGCACACAATTGTGTATTGCCTTTGAGTTTGCAGACATAGCAAAAAAAATGCCCTGGGCTGTCCTTGGTACCCTGGACTGATAAAATACAATAAATTGCCTTCGAAATAGTGATGTCTATGTTCTTGTTTCACTTGATATCTTTGATTTCAGTCACCTGGCAGTAACTCTAATGTCATAATAATTAGCAAAAAAAAAAGTGGTTGCAGGGCTGTGATTTGCATTGTTACACTTCAACATCTGGTGACAGAGTCTGTGATAATTTAATGTTAATGAATAACAAAAGTACATTGCTTAAACTAGGCAAATTACAGTAAACATAAATCTATACATTTGCAAAGTGAACAGGATAGATGATGTTCACAGATTTAAAGTCCTTTTAGCATTGTTAATGTCCACAATTAGCTTATATCAGTTTAATTTCTCCAAATCTTTTGGGTTTCTAATACCATGATGGGAATTGACCCCATTGCTAAGTCAGGATATAATTAAATTCATGAAATTAGTATTGTCTTAGTCTTTTGGTGGCTGTGGTGGTGCAGCAGTTAGTGTTGTTACCTCATAGTAAGCGGTTTCCTAGTTTGATTCTCGGCTGGGATGCCTTCTGTGTGGAGTCTGCATGTCCTTCCTGTGGGCATATGGGTTTCCTCTGGGTGCTCTGTTTTTTCCCACATCCCAAAGACATGCTGGAGGTAGATTGTACACTCTAAATGTGCCCTAGGTGTGAGTGTGTGCCTTCTGTGGAAGGTTGGGCACCAGGCTGGCAACTCAACAGCATAAATCTTCACTGCCAATTGTTCTGCGGACCATTGTCCTGCTGTGGTGACTCCTAACTGGGAAGAGCCAGAAGAAGAAGAAATATTGTTTTTGTCTTTGATGTTAGCCAAAAGTTCTCTTAACAGTATCAACAACATGCCCAGAATTGACTCCTTCTGCAATTCATGCCTAGAACTGAAGGACCTCCAAAATACAACACAGGTACAAAGCCAGCTCAGTATATTAAGCCTACTTCCTCACATAGCACAAGGAATCCCAAAGTCACAGATGCTGATCCTGTAAGCCAGGCATTGGCTGAAACAAACATTTTCTTATCGGTGACTCTATTGTAAGACATACAGATGTGCCTCTTACCAGGATGAGCAAGGAAAGAGTGATGGTTGGTTGCTTGTCTGATGCGAGGATCTATCAGAACATGCATGCATTCAAGTCCTTCAACAACAAGTAGCAGTATGACTTTGTCATAGTTCATACCATTGTCAATGACTTGAGATATATCTCTCTAGATTATATGAAAAGAGGAATGATGGAACTCTCAAACTGTGCTCAAGGCAGGCATGAGCTACTATTGAGAAGCATTCGACCTTCTCCAAGGATGATGCTACAATATGAGCAGAAAATAATTGACTTCAATGATTGGCTTCGATTTTGGTGTCATTCAAAGGGGGTCCAATATTTGTCAGCCTTAAAATATATGATTGGCAAACTACTCTGCTTCATCAAGGATGGCCTGCATATGTCCCCTCTAGGGTTTCGATTACTGGCAAAGACATCATCCACCCCCATAGTGCCTGTTTTAGGCAATGCCATCCTGATGAACCTGCAAGTTGTTTGACACTTAGTAAAGCAAAAAAACGACTGCTACTTGTTAAAATACATGTCAACATTGTAAGAACAGTTGCAAGATACATGCTGGAAAAACACTGTTAATAAAGTATATACATGTGTGCATTGTGGTTAACTTATTTATTATTTATTTAACATTTGTTTACCAGGATAATCTGACTGGAGAGCTAGTATCCATTTTCAGTGGAGTCCCAGGGAGAAAAGCTACATACAGTTACAAAATAAAGAGTAATTAATGGTGACAGTTATAGGTTACAAAGTGTAAATGATAACAACAGTTAGGAAACATGTTATAGAAAAGTTTAGAAAGTTAAAAGTACAAAGTCAAAGTACAAATATGTGACCACAGCACTTTCATGGAGTAAGCATAGGCGCAATATATTTGCAAGGCATTTTCTTAGTAAGAACATATGTACAATATATGCAATATATACAATATATACAATGAAAATCAGTAGAGCACTATATTAGTATTCACCAGAAGCATAAGGAAATAAAATCCTACGGTAGGGTGAGGCTTCAGGGAGGTCCACTGCAGTTACATAAATGGTTGGTGTAAAGGTATGATTTAAGGAGGTTTTTGAAAGTGGAGGTAAGTTTTGTAATCTGAGGTCAGGAGGCAAGGTGTTCTATGTTTTAACAACTTCATGGGGGAAGAGAGATTCTCCAGAGCTGTTTTTACATGGAATATTTTCAATCAAAGCTTTATTACTGCATCGTAATTGTCTATTTGAATTGTAGAAGTTTAGAAGGCTAGTCAGGGCAGCAGTTTTCTCAGGATAGTATAGTATTTCATATGCTAGGTTGAGTTGGTAGTATCTTAATAAATTGGTAAATTCAAGCCAGTGTAATGTATGTAAGGATTGGCAGTGGTGAGAGCATGATTTGGCATTGGTTGCGAACCAGGCAATTTTGTTGTAGCATGTGGGAAGTTTGTTCAGGTCACTTTTATTTAGGTTTGTTAGTACTGAGGATGCATAAAGTAATGTTGATAAGAGATGGTTTCTGGCTATAGCATTTCTAGACTTGGTAGTTAAGTACCTTTTGAGGTGACAGAGGGTCCCTAGCTTTTTCTGGACTTTGGAGACAGTTAGGGATATATGCTTGGTGTATCTTAGTTGCTGATCAATTGTAAGTCCTAATAATTTGACCTCTGGGACTGGGGTGATGAGTGTCTTGTTGGCTGAGAATATGGAGAAGGTGATGTCATTAGTCTTTGTTGGGTGGAACAGCATCAATTGTGTTTTCTTTGGGTTTAATAATAATTGTGATTTATTTATCCAATTTTCTATCTTTATTCTTGAGCTTTTTATTGGAGAAGCTGGATACTGGATGCAGAGCGGTCAGGATTGTGTTGTCAGCATATTTGACTATTTCAGCTTTTGTGGTTGCTAAGTGAAGTTAGTTTGTAAAGCTGCTAAAAAGAAGGGGACCAAGAATTGAACCTCGTGGTACACCTAGTATGACAGGGAATGGGGGGATAGGAATTTAAGCCATTTGACAGACTGAAGGCAGTTGTCTAGGTAACTACTGAACCAGAGCAGCATGGGGCTGTTGATGCTGAGTTCAGAGAAGCAGGTTAAGAATTTATTGTGGGAAACCATATCAAATGCTTTGGATAAGTCTAGAAAGGTAGCAAAGACTAGATTGCCTTGGTTCCTGTATGAGTTTATATTGTTTGTGAAGTTAATTAGGACAGTGGTGGTGCTTTGGGATGGGCGAAAGCCATGTTGAGTTTTGGATAGTAGGTTGTTGGAGAGAAGGTGAGTGAGGAGTTGGTGATGAATGCACCATTCTAGAATCTTTGATAGGGGTGACAGGATCGCAATGGGTCAGTAGTTAGAGAGGTTGGTAGAGGGGCCACCCTTGTGAAGAGGAATGATGAATGAGGTTTTCCACAAGGATGGAATGGTGTGTTCAGCAATGGATCTATTTATTAGTAATGAAGTGGGGTAAGCTATGGCCCTAGATGCAAGTTCAAAGTATTCAGCGGGAAGATTGTCAGCAGCGAGGGTGGTTGGTTTGAGTTTATTTAGGCTGATACTTGAAAATTTACAGTTAATAATGCACTTATACATTTACAGCATAAAGGAAGCTGTAGTTGGTGATGTCAGATAAATTCATTTTTGTATGACTAGGAAAGTTTGTTAGTAGTAGAGAATGGGAAAGGGAAGATGAGACAGGGTAGATCAAGAGGAAGTGAGACACAGAAATTAGTATACTTGAATATGTAATGGACAGAAAAAAAGCTGGATGATAGGAGGGTAGGCAAATATAAATTGCATGGAAAATATATTTTTTACATTTTTTTCATGCTCCAGAAGTTTTGGGTCACCATCCAGGGGGCAAGTCTCACAGGTTACCATCTGCCCTATTTAACTTATAACTTCCATCTCATTCTGTTCTAGAACTTCTCACAGCTGTGCTGACTTCAGGAAGTGTACATTCTAGATAATTTATTTTTCACTAATAAAATTTGGTATTCAACATTGCCAGCTATCTCAATGGAACATTGTGGTTAGGGGCAGATGTAATTTTGAAATTCCATAATAAGCATTAGACGTGTTTATATTAGAAATATGTTATGGACTGCCTAGGCTTTCCGCCATGTGTACATCTGCACTCCTTTAGCGCAACTGTAAATTATTTAATTACCATGTCTTTGCATTGTTATATTTTTTGAATGGGTTTATATTAATGGTTTTAAGGTAGGCAATTCAGGAAATATTATTTCAATATGAAACACAAATAAGGTAAAAATAAATTATTATAATTTGTTCATAAACTGCTATGTAGACTTTATTTTTAACATTTTTTTACACTTTTGCTAGGTATTATCCTGATTGCTGAATTCTAATCCATTGACATGGTGCATATTCCTTATATCCACTTCCCTACTTACCATATCCTCTAATTTGCAGGTTCTTAAAAATGACTTATTTTTCATCATATAGAGTGAGCTGCAGTATTAGCTTAAGTCTAGTCTTATGAAAAATAGTTTACTGCATTTTTATTGAATACGAATCAAGACACATCAAGACATATGGTAATATCATTCATCATCATTAACAATGCAATTGAAAGGGTATCTTTAGAGGACATGAGTTATTGGCTAATCTGAGAAACATCAATTTATTACAAGCTTACTAAACCCTGGTGGAGTTTTTGATTTGCAAACACTACACATACCATAAATAAAACATGAACAGTGGCATTTTATATGTTCAGTGGATGAGTCAGTGAAAATGTTTTTAGTCCCTTTAGTTTTATACACAGGCCAAGAATATTTTTTATCAATGAGAGGAGAAGTTGTGATTAGCAATTAATAAAGGGTTGAAGGATTTTTCTGGGAGGGGATGAGGGCAAGATTTAAGTGGGATAAAATGATCCTTCCAATAGAACACAGTGATTTTGGATTGCCCAAATTGAAGGGGCATTTTAGAGCTGCACAGTTAAGGCTCCTATATATACGACAACACAGAAAGCTAAAATTCAAAGTGGAAATGGATGATGAGGAAATTGGGAGAAGCAACAAGGGGAGACTGGGAGTTTGGCCATAGGTCTTTAAGAAGAATAACAATAACTATACAGAATAGTATAGTCATAAAATAGCAGAAAGTATTCTAAAAATTAAACCAACACAGGAATGGTGAAAGGAGATTCTGTTGATAGGGATAATTGCAATTAGGGCCAGAGGGAATAGGCTGGGGGGTAACCAGAATTTACTGGATAAAACTGTAAAAGGAACCAAGGTACTGAGAGGAAATAATTAGAAAGTAAATGATAATAGAATGGGAAGAGGCCAGGAACTCATTTGAACTGCAGGCTAGAGACTGCCTTCCCTATCTAGGATAAATATCAGAGTATAGGGAAAGAGAAAGAATTGGAAGATCCTAAGTGAAAGACCAGCACTGATAGGGTTTTTATCAGGATCTAGATTTTTTTAGCCACTGCTAAAAAAGGAATAATTTATACAGCATAGAAATATTACATGATAACTATAGTAACCTCATATGAACTATAGTAATCAATTAGAGGAGTTTAGACAGGATTGGGAAGAGAAATTGGATAAGTAATTCATGAAAAAAGTGCAAGGGATGTATGTATGGCTCCCAAATATGTAACAAAGTCTAAGATATTTAGGATTGCTGCTTGGAAGTGTTTGCATGGGTATTTGTATACCCCAAACAGACTCCAAAGAATTGTTCATCAGGTTAGAGATGTGGTGGGGAGCAAAGGGGTAACTGGGGACATATTTTTTTAATTAAAATGAGTTGGCAGAATTTACAAATTCCCTACAAACTACTTTATCAAAAATACTGGATGAGAAAATTGGCGTAACTAAGGAAATTATATTTTTGAGCTGTGACACAGAATCAGAATTGCCTACACATAGTAAGGTGTTGCTAGGTTTAATTCTGGTGAATGCTAAAAAAAGTGATTACTAGAAAATGGAAATCAAAGTCTAAACCAATTATACTAGAAGTAATGAATATAGTAACAGAGATAAAACAAATGGAAGGGGTTCTTTAGAAAAGGGTAGGAGCAAATCGCATAGAAAAAATGGGAATTGTGGGAGCAATACATGCAGAATAATAATTTGGAGGAGGAATGAGGTTTAAGGGAAGGCAAGAATTGAGTGAGCTTTGTACTATTTGACTGACAATGACTGGAACGTTTATAAGTGATTTATGATGTTTGCAACTGAAAATATTGCAATATGGTTTGTTTTCATTTATACAAATGTATGATTACCTATGTCATATGAAGATGTCTCTTGTTTAAAAAAATCTGACACTAGTATTTTATACTAGAGTTTAATTTTGTAAGCATCATTGATAGTCCTTCGAGCATAAGTTATATAAAGAGAGTCCTGAAAGAGGGGAAAAAGGAAAACCAAAGTATAGGAGCATTTATCAGTATGCAACTGACATTAAATTCATGACCAATCCTTTTTCAAGCCTGCATGCAGAGATAAGCAGCATTGTCAGGAAAATCTGTAACAAAACTGAATGACTCATCTAAAAAGTTTATATATAATTGGACAGATGACTATTAGGTTCAAAATCATTAGTAGCTTTCCTTTTTTTATCATTTTTTATTTTTCATAAACAGACATTTTTAAACAACAACAAAAAATAAGTATAAAATCAGATAATCAAATTAAACAAAATAACTATATAAAATATTTACATTTGACCTGAAAATTAAAGAAATAAATAAAGAATAAGAAACATTAGTACAAAATACCCCCCTCAAAAAAAATAAAATTAAGAATAAAGTACAGATGATATTCCAAATTTCTTTAGAGAGAGTTAGAGTCTATTTGTAGAGTTTCAATGAGAGATAATACTTTCCTCCAAGGATTGTTGATTAATGGCTTGGGGTCAATTCTGGGTTCTTTAATCTTGACTTCATTGAGTGCAGTTTCTTTTAGTAGAGTTAAAAAGTTTTCAAGAAGTGGAGACACACTGGAATTCCATTTTCTGGAAATAGATTTTGTAGCAATTGCTAATATTGTCCATAATAAAAACAAGTTGTTTTTTCTCAGATGATGGGTTTCATTAACATTAAATAAAACTAATGCTTTTGTTACAGTAAATAAGTCAGAAAATAAAGCTTTTAAAAATTGTCAGCATCATTCCAAAATTGTTTTAGTTTAGAACAATCATAAAAAATGCACCAGATGAGAGCATGTACAACATGAAATATTATTCGATTAAACAAATGTAACTATCTTATCGGGAGTTAAAAATGCTCTGTGTGTAAATTTCCAAGTATATATTCTCCAGTATTATGAACATGAAGTAAATTTGATAGATAGTAAAATGTTAGATTTATTTACTGGACATAGATTTGGAGGTTGTTCCATAGTAATATAAGACCAATATTTTGATGAGGTTTTGTTTTGTTATTTATTTATATTTTATATAGCTGTGAGGTGATGTTTTCTATGTTAAAATCATTATACAAGATTCATATAAATATGTTATTAATTGTTTTTCATTAAAGGAGAACTACTATTTTTTGCAAAGATCTTGAGAGTAAGTCAGAATGCTTTGTAAAGGTAACCAATCTTGGGAACACAGGTCATAATTTTTCATAAGGTGTTGCTTATCTAGTACTTTATGATCTTTAATGCATTGTTGCCAACAAATTATTTTTTTTGATTCCAAGAAATAAAGGTATTTATATGTACCTTATCGAAAAAAAATGTTTGTAATACTGAATAACATTAATAATTCAGACCAGATTTTAATGTATATATTAGCAGTAATATATTTCATAAAATTGTTAATGATACAATTTATAGAATTTAATTTTGGGAATGTTGATATATTGCGCAGTGTAACAAAGAAGATGTCAACATTTGGTGGATTTATAATTTAGAAAAAATTTAGTCAAAGAATTATTCTCATTTTGTACTATGCTTAATTGTAAAGATTTTCAATTTGATGTATGATTTGGATCAATCCAATTTATAATAATTTTGAATATTGAAGTATTGATATAAGTTTCTATGTCCAGAAAATTTAGCCCACCTTGATCCCATGGTCTAATATGGTGTGAAAAGGCAAATCTATTTATATCAGGGAACTAAAGAACTTTTAATAAAAGTTTATTTATATCTTTAAGGAAATTATTTTTAGGGAGCACATATATTGCATGAGCAGTAATATATTTCCTAAAATTGTTAATGATACAATTTATAGAATTTAATTTAGGGAATTTTGATATATTGCACACTATAACAAAGAAGATGCCAACATTTGTTGGATTTATAATTTAGAAAAATAATTAAAGAATTATTCTCATTTTGTACTATGCTTAATTGTAAAGATTTCCAATTTGATGTATAATTTGGATCAATCAAATTTATAATGATTTTGAATATTGAAGTATTGATATAAGTTCCTATGTCCGGAATATTTTGCCTGCCTTGATCCCATGGTCTAATATAGTGTGCAAAGGCAATTCTATTTCTATTAGGGAACTAAAAAAAAAATAATAAAAGCTTATTTATATCGTTAAGGAAAGTATTTTTAGTGAGCACAGATATGGCATGAATTATATATAAGATTTTTGGAAGAAGGATCATTTTTATTAGTTATAACCCATCTTCAAAAGAAATAAATGTTTTATTCCATTTCTCTGTATTTGTTTTAATTATATTTATAATATTGTTTTAATTTGTATCTATTATCTTCTCAATAGTACTACATAGGATAATACCCAAATAATCAAGAGAGTTTTCTTATTTACCAATAATGTGATTTTTACCAGCTTGAACTTTTTTCTTTTGATTTAGTATCATGTGTTTTATTATAATTTATTAAACTGAAGACCATAAATGAGTTGACAATATTTTTACTAAAGATTCTAGTTCCAATAAAAATGCCCTTGCATTAGATAGCGTATGTAGAATATCATCAGTCAATAACAATGTTATATGGGTTAAATATATCAGTGATTTTGGAGTTATTTCACATTATTATAGCAAAAATTTCAATAGCAAGGATAAATAAAATGGGAGACATAGGACATCCTTGTTTGGTCCCTTTAGTTAAAGGAATAGATTCTGATGTAAAAGGTCCAAGTTTAACATAAGCTTCATTATGTTTGTATATATATTTTATATGTGAAATAAAAGAGGAATGAAAATCAAATAAACTTAAGATGTTAAACAAATAATCCCAATTTAGAAAATCAAAAGCTTTTTCTATATCTAAGCCAATTATCAGGGCTTCTTCATTGTTTCTATTTAGAAATTCAATGAGAGTTAATATTCTCCTAATATTATCATGTGTGTGCCTATTATGAATAAATCCTGATTGATTTTCATTAATAATATGGGTCAGTGAACTTTGTATTTTATCAACTAAGATGGGCATAAAGATTTTATAATCATTATTTAGGAGAGAAATGTGCCTATAAGAGCAAGAAGTGTGTGGATTTTGGAAGTAATCATTGCATATTTCCAAGAAGGAGGAATATTACCTTGTGTTTGTACTTCTATTAAGGTTTTATGGAAATGTGAGGTGACAGATGTAAAAAATAGTTTGTATATTTATTGTTTAGTTCTTCTCTTCTTTTTTATTATCAGATGAGTTCTTGGAATCATTGGGTTTGATTAATAAGAGCTGGGGTTGAATATTCTGTAATTCTGAATCCAATTCTTTAATTTGGTTTTGATCCATGTAGCAATTTTACCATAAATATAAGCCTTTTTTTCACTAATTTATGATTCACCCATGGAATAAATGAAGAAGTTTTGAATTATTTGGATCTGTCTATTACCAAAGTTGTTAAGGACAAGAGGCTTAAGACTAGGATTTATAGGAAGAACCCATTTTCTAACTCTTATTTACATTATACAAGTGACCATCCCTTTAGACAAAAAAAAAAAAAAAAAGAAAAGAATACAGCAAAGGGACAATATGTCTGTATAACTAGAATGATATCAGATGATGATGACTTTGTCCAGGAAAGTAAATATTTGAAGAATACATTTCTTGAAAGGAAATACCCAGAGAAATGAATAGATCCGGCATAGGAAGAAGTTACAGTGGGTAGTAAAGATAAATATTAACCCATACTAGGTCTGGGTGAAACTGGTGAAAATGTTAGCAAGGGTAAAAATAGTGATGAGAAAGGTGGTAGTATGGATGGTGCCTTTGTCATAGACATATAATGGAGATGTCAAAGTAATTACTAAGATTGTTATTGAGGGATGGAGGAAATTTTCTATGTTTTCTGATTTAGATGTGCTTTTTTAGAATTCCCTCAACATATCTTACAGGAATGCCTCAGACATAAAGGACCTGGTGGAACATAAGGTTAAGATTAAGGGCAATAAAAGGATGGGTACCTTTAAGTGTGGTGCATGTGCCCAGTGTACCTAAATAGCCCATAAAGAAAGTGTTTTTTGACAAGTAGGATCAAAGTTATTAAAGGGACTTCCTTTTCTATTTGCAATAATTATGGGTTAGTGTATTTGGCTACACATGAATGCTGTAATGCATTCTATATAGGTAAAACAAAAAAGACCCTAAGGAGAAGAATATATGAACATTACTATGATATTAAAACTAAAGACGAAAAAAAGTTTATATAAGCATTTGAAAGGTTGCCCCAATGCAAAATATAAATTTTTTTGTGATAGAATAAGTTCCTTTTGATTTTAAGGTGAGTTATTGGAAAAGCAAAATTGAGTATCATAAACTGTACTGGCAATTAATCCTGGAAGCTAACAGAAGTGCAGGACTTAATGTGAATTTAAGTATAAGTTCAGTGTTAAACATGAGACCTGCTAAATTGTGAATTAATTGTTATATGATAACATCTTTGTACTTTATTTATGTCCACCTGCACTTTTGTGCTTTGGCCACTAGATGATAGTAAATAGAGATTAATATGTTGCTGTTTTAAATGTTTTAAATGTAGAAAAGTTTTAAGTTTTTAACATACTTATATAACATTCTTTATATTTAAAATTTTTTTATATGCATAAACTTCTAATATTTATAAATTTATACATTTTTCATCTCATATATAGGATGCATTATTTATTTATTTATTTATAGCATCTTTTATACATAAGAAGTACTGTGATTTTTTTTTAAATGTGCAACTTGTTTTAATGAGGGTTTGACTATTATTGGATGGTATATAATTGCTAGGTGGAGGTTGTGATATATAAATGCAACAGTTTTATGTGAAATTTTAAATGAAGAAGTCTTGAAACAAAAATGTGATGATTCCATTAAGTTTTTTGCTGGCCTTTTAATAAATTGCTTATTTTACACTGGACATACTGCTTCATAAGTTCTTTTGTATTTTACTGAGATGTGAAACTCCTTACCAGACACTCTCAAAAGTATCAGTACTCAACAGTCCAGTTTGGATACAACTGTTAAGCTTTCTTAAGAAAATATGCCAGACACCACTCCTTTATGTATAGTGGTATTACTTACCTACTGCATCTTTAAAACTGCTCCTTCTAAGTTATCATACATCTCTTCTTTTACGCCTGCTTTATCGCTTATTCACATCTGACCTAATGACCCACCATGACATAAAATGATTTGTTCTCCTTCCTAGGTTCATCTAGATAGTGTTTTAAATAGTGTGTGTGTGTGTGTGTGTGTGTGTGTGTGTGTGTGTGTGTGTGTGTGTGTGTGTGTGTGTGTGTGTGTGGGAAGGGAGCAGTTGTTGATGTTTTAGGTTGATAGAGAAACAAAAATATGAGTATTTTATGCCACAGTTTATGTTTGAGAATTTTCAAGTCACTATCTATCCAAGATACAGCCCACTCTGGCATTGCTACAGGATACCGATTTCCAACCCTGCTCTATGCTTCTCCTCTTTTTAAAAAACTTAAATAATTCCAGAAACCTCAGTCTGTAGCAATATTATAATAAAATTGCTAAGTTCATCACTTACATGACATATAAAACCCACCACTGTGCATCACTCAAATGCTTAATTTGGTCAAAACTCTGACATGTCCTTTCATTTGCGGAACTTTTGGTGGCACATAGATTACTTAATAGTCTGCAAAAATGCCCTTATCTTGCAAATCTTACACTCCTATAATCACCAAATAGAACTTTAAGGACATCTGACAAAATGCTCAACTGTAAACAAATCCAACAACAAGACTCGTGATTCTATGCACTCTAAATGAATTTCTGAAAAAAATAGAATTCTCTTCTCTTCATCATAAGAAAAATAGGCAAATTAAGGACATGCAAAACTGAACTTCACCTGCACTTATAAAAGACTTGGTTCTTTTGGGTTACTCCAGGCTAATCTTCTGAATTTTTCTATAGCATAGTAATAAGAATTCATATGATTATAATATATATGTAAATATGTACATTCTATTTTATTTTATTGTACTTTACAGTACTATAAATGTATAGCAAACAGTTTGTTACTATTTGCTGGAATTGTTAAATGCCCTCTCTGCACAGTTGCACAAACATGATCAAAGTGAAACATTAACTTGTTATGATGATCAACAGCATATGAATTAATTATATCATTCAACGATCAAACAACAGTTGACAAATCATGCAGCACAATGTTCAGTCATTAAAAGCAGTCCTTAATAAAAATGATCTGACCCATGTGTGTGTGTGTGTGTGTGTGTGTGTGTGTGTGTGTGTGTGTGTGTGTGTGTGTGTGTGTGTGTGTGTGTGTGTGTGTGTGTGTGTGTGTGTGTGTGTGTGTGTGTGTGTGTGTGTGTGTGTGTGTGTGTGTGTACACACATACAATTTGCAGCTTCAAAGGTAATATATTTTGGGACCAGATGCATGGGGATAGTGCCTCCACATTTATAGAAAGAGCACAGACCTCTTGCAAAAATAATTTTATTTTGTTCATACAGCAGTGATTTAATAGTACAATGTTGTTATAATTTGGTATTATAGTTGTGGTATTTTGTGTCATTACAAAGGGAGATATTCTGATTCATTGTAAAGCCAGCCCTCAGTTATGTATACTAAATTTATGGTTTCACAGCCATGAAGGAAAAACTGAAAATCATACAGAAACTGAATCAGTACCAGCATACAGACTGAAACAGCATCAGCACTGATTTCCCATATAGATCAGCAATCAGGGAGTTTATCACTGCGTGGTAGAACTTCATATGTTTAAACATTGTTCCCTTTGCATTTGATGATGCAGATGGTAATGGACAGTGCACATATTACAATATTCCCAGCTTAGTGCATTTTGTGCTTTGTGCATGGGGAAGCATGCTCCTCTGAAACAGTCTTCCCATTCATGAGGAGCAGAGTTCACAAATCCTATTCAAGTGAACCTGGACCGTTGGATTGGAAATTGGAAATTCACCCCCCAGGTCTAGCACCTACAACTCTAATGGGCAGAAAAGCAGTTTGTATATCATACTCTTACATATACCCCTGAAAATATAACCCCTAAGATTCAAAAAATCTTACAGGATACATTTAGGATGCTTGGGTAGGCCTAGAAAGGTGCCATTGGTTGTTAGCCTTGCGTATACCTATGAAACTATATGATTCTTTACATAGGTGCTGGTGATGTATTCGCTAATGGGAACCGAGTGCCACTTTATTATCGCTGCAGGTACATTGTTGTGATGCTCATCTGTGTACACTTTACTATGCTACCATTATTTACATAAAGTGCTTATTGCCATGCATGTTGAATTATCCAGCAGTGACTGAAATGGTCATTGTGTGTTGGGGGGCCCAGTCTTATGGACTGGAGTCATGAGACTGCATCCTTTGATATTGCTATGAACAGTGCTTTTCTTGATAACAAGTTTTTAGCATGTCCAGAGGCTATATTACTTGCAAGGTCTTTCATTGATCAGTTGTCATGATGCATTCAGACACATGCATATATACGTCTGTGAAATTAATACACTTGGACATGCTATACACAGGTATTGTGGCCGCTAACCATGTACATGATAAACTGTCTTAATGAGCATCTTAGACTACAAATGCTTCCATGTAAATACACATTGTGGCTGACTTGCAGATAGAGTCTTTGTTGTGCAAGAATAATGTTTTGCAGAACCAGTAACAGAACAGAGCAGATGCATTGAAGTTATTCTACAGACATCATTCACATGAATAAGGAGCTTACTTAATTGCTCAATACATTATTAATATGTGTGTACCATCACAGTGCAATATGTTCCGGGCTTGAATCCTCATAAGGAATACTTAATTTATAATTTAGCTTTGTTTGAGCATTAGTATAACATCTAAGGTGTTTACTTCACAGACACAAGGTACACACTTTGATTCTCACCCTTGAGGGAGACTGGATAGGGTGAAAATGGCCTGCAGGGGTAGCTAGACTATGTACTAAGTATTTTGAGAGTATAGTCTATTCATTTCAATGCATGTATATATTTTGCATACTATGTAAAGTTTGCGTGGTAGGTGACACCAGCAGATGAGCAAGAAGAGGCATAATATGTGCATGGGAAGTTTGTGTCAATGTATGATAAGAAATGTAATGCTATTGTGTTGTAGAAAAATGGGGTCTATAGTATCATATCGCACGCTCAGAAGAGCAAACGACAGATAATCGACCCCATGTAAGCGAAAGCTTACAACGTTGAAACTGCAGAACAGCGAAACATTACTTAACATGGGGGGCTTTGCCCCCACACCCCCCTACTTAAATATACCAACTCTGAGATTGCACTACAGTGCCGAAAAGGCAAGCAGCAAAAGCGGCCAAACGAATAATTTCCCAGGGAAAGAATTTGCTGAAACGCCGCTTCACTATTTTGCCTTTTTGCGCTTTACTGTTCGACAAAGATGCATTTGACAACCTGCATCTGTGACGGCGTAATAGGGAACCAAAAATTCACTGGGCATGGTACTCAGGTTTCTCAGCTGCATGTAGTTTGCATTAATGAAGAGATTGTTTAACAAATGCATATTACTCATGAAGGTGCGCATTCTCGGTGGTTTAATATTTTATATGCGGCACATAAAAAATATCCAGAACAACAGGGATAGACCTCTGCAGTGAAACCAGTGTCTCACAGCACTTTATCAATGTAGGTTTTATTGTTTGATATGTCACTGACCATTTGATACTCAGTGTTAGTTAGGCATGTACAGTTAATAAGCACTTTTCTTTGCAGTCTCTTTGTGGCATTTATGCACTACAGTCTACAGAAATTTGAGGAAGAGACAAAGAAGGGCTAGGAGGCTGCATTTATCAGAGTTGCAAAAAACAGAGTCAGAGAGATATAGTCATGCCTACAAAAATGTCTAGCGAAACCAGTTTCTGTGCATGCCCTGGTTGACCAATTGCATACCTTGACAGATAGATGCTCTTCAAGTCATTAGACTGCATGGTCCTTTAGTATATTCACTTTAATACTAGCACCACCTGTCACATGTGTAATGGTAATATTAGCATCACCTGTCACATGTGTTATGGTCCTCTGCACACAAACTACAAATGCATGACAGGATACACAGAAAACTAAGCAGTACTATTCAAATGTTTTGGCTGTATCCAGAGTCAGTCAAGCTAGGATAAGAATATTTTCTTGATTTATTGCATTTGCTTTATACAGTGATTACTACTGTTTTTGAGCATTTTAAAACCATTTATTTCTCTGTTTGTTGGCTTTTCTAGTTCTGTTTGCCTCCTAATCACCTTGCAGATGGGAGAATTAGCCATTGACTTTTCTGGTTCTGTTTGCCTCCTAATCACCTTGCAGAAGGGAGAATTAGCCAGGGACTTAGTTGTTTGGCAGCTTTCTGTTTGTTGCTTGTTGTTTAATATGCACTTGAGAGCTGCTCTGCTTTGCATTTACATCAAGAAATTCCAGGATCAACCATTTTGTGGCAGAAGGTTTACCTGGCGTATCTGAGTTGGAAAGCACACCAGAAGACTCAAACTGTGGTTGTGTATTGGCTAGAGGGCTCTTTATTCATTTACAGAGAACGCTGCAACGTGTCAAGTGTTCAACTGCATCCAGAGCCATCTAAGCTAAGATAATAATATTGTCTTGATTTAACGCACTTATACTTGTTTCATACAGTGATCACTACAGTTTTCAGAGCATTTTTAAATCATTTATTTTATTTTGTGGCAAAACACATTTATTTCTCTGTTTGTTGCCTTTATCTAGTCCTGTTTGCCTCATAATCACCTTGTAGCATACCCTTCAACCATCCAGATTTTCGAAGAAGAATATCTAGACTTTTGACTCATGTTTTTGGTTTGCTCTTCATAATATTTTGTGGTTGTCTGGTAAATTATTGAGGATTGAAGTCACTAAATAGAACTAAATAATGACAGACTTTTGAGTTTCAGACTTCATATCCTTCAGAAAATGCATGATAATTCTAAAACCTGTTATTCTAGGAAATGTCTAAGTTTATAGGAGCAATATTTAAAATCCTATTTTTGGGCTTTACCTTCTCCCCCATTATTTTTGGCTTTATTCAGATTTCTTGCACTGTGTTGAGATCATAGGATCATAGGAAGTTACTAGGCTAATGGCCCTGGGAACCCTTCCAAGCCTAGCCAATAGTTTATCCTCAAAAAGAAACCTCAGTCAGCACCTGTCATCCATGTCAATGAGGGATACAGGTGGAACCCCTGGGACATATTTGTGGTTTCCCTCTACTCATCAAGGTTGTGCTTGAAGAGGGTCAGTGAGATGCAATGTTTGATGTGTATGGAAAGTCTATTCCAGAGACTGGGCAGCATATAAGAGATAAACCTGTATCTCCAGCAGGTTTTGTTTATGTCACATATTAGATTCAGGCCTTTTGAGTGGGTAGTACGTGAGGAGTTAGACTTGTGGATGTGGAGTATCTCTAGTACATCAGGGTCCGAGATTGCCTTGTAGGCAAGACACAGATCACCCCTGAGCAATCTGTATGATAACCAGTAGAGTGATAGTGATTTGAGCCTGTCAGTATAGGACAGGTGTTGGAGGCCATGGGTTCTTTTTGTGAGGTATTTCAGTGGCCTTTCCAGCTGGTGCAGATGTTTGGAGAGGTACATCCCAAATGGGGCATTATACTCAATTATGGGTCTAATGAGGGAGGGGTATAGATAGGTAATAACCTCCTTTTTCCTGGATGCAATCCCTTTACTTATGAGATGAACCAAGTAAAAGTCTTTTTGGACCACTGCCACTACATGATTGTCGAATGTGAGGTTGCTATCAACCTGAGTGCCCAGGTCTCTCACCACAGGTTGTGTGCTTAGGGGGTTGCCGTTGATGTGGTAATAAAGAGGGGTCGTATTTTTGCTGAATGGTGTGATGATACATTTTTTTGCATTTAGCTTGAAGCCATGACTTTGGCACCATTCATTAGTTGCAGTGAGACCCTCTAGCAGTATGCTAACTTCATTTGGGGTGTCATTGACAGCACCCAACTTAGAGTCATGTGCAAACTTGGTAAGCCACAGGCTTTTGTCTTTGCCTGGATCTCTGAGAAATAGATCCCAAACAGTAGGGGTCCCAGGACAGATCCCTGGGGAACTCCACTAGTGACAGGCCTGTTATCAGAGGTGGAGGTGCCTATTTTGGCTTTGAGGGTCCTGTTGGTGATCCATTTGGCCACCGACCTGATGAGATAGGGATTTACTCTTGTTGTGTTAGCTTTATAATTTTGCCTGATTGGGGGATTGTGTCAAAGGCTTTGGCCAAGTCAAGGTAAGCTGTATGTACTGACTTTCCCTCATCCAGGGCATTGGTGACAGAAGTCAACCAGGTTCAACAGGTAAGATCTGCCCTTGATGAATCTGAACTGGGTGGGGTCAAGTGCTTGAAGATTGCCTATTTCCTTGTTTATGAGATCCATAATAATATGCTCCATGGCTTTACAGATAAGATTTGTCAAACTAATGGGGTGATAGTTTCCAGGTCAGTAGTGACACCACCTTTGTGCAAGGGGAATGACAATGGCAGTTCTCCACTCTGCTGGAATGAAGCCAGTACTTAGGCTGTGATTGAATAGAGTGCTCAATGGCAAGCAAGTTCTTGCTGGAGATAGTCCAGAATACATCTTGGGATACCATCAGGTCTCATGGAAGCTGTGTTCTTTGCCTTGGATAAGGCCTGTAACACTTGATCTATGGAGATGTGAGGTGCGGGACAAGTATGGGGCATGTCGAAAGGGCCTTTGGGGGGACAGGGGGTAAAGTCTGTGCTGAACCTATCCACCAGCAGGTTGGCTATGTCAACAGGATCAGTGTAAGTGATACTGTTAAGTAACAATTTGGGACAAACCTGGGCTTTGCCATGGAGTTTCCTGACATAACTGAAGAAGACCTTATGGTTTCCCTTTGTTATGGATGATAATTTCAATTCATAATTGCCCTTGGAGGTTTTCACTAGTGATCTAATTTGTTTGTTGAAGTTAAGGAGGGAGTTTTTCCAATTTGGAATTTGTTCCCTTTTACCCTTGGGCAACAGTTTATTCCTTTTATTGTAAAGCATCCAACTCAGTCCACCAAATAGGTTTGTGTTTCCTTGAGGAGCTGATTTTAGTTCTATTGGGTATGGCTGTGTCCATGCAGTTGTACAGATGCTTGTATACTGCACTGGTGTACTGTTCAGCATAGTTGTCTGCATCCTCTAAGGGGGGCAGTGGTGTGAAGCCACAGATGCCCTCCCTTAGGTGGTTGTAGTCAGATGTTGAGAAGTTTTTTCACTTGATTATGGCTGGGGAGAGTTGGATGGGAGAGAAACTTTGAATGAGACAGTCAGATGATCTGATTTGACCAGGAAAGAACATAGTATGGGATAT
The DNA here is from genome assembly GCF_019279795.1 of Protopterus annectens. Lineage (NCBI taxonomy): Eukaryota > Metazoa > Chordata > Ceratodontiformes > Protopteridae > Protopterus > Protopterus annectens. The sequence goes on along the minus strand of NC_056733.1, from coordinate 1,183,759,597 downwards.
GCATCAGTCACCCATGTTGGTAGGAACCAAGTCCAGAATGTCATCTCCACTTGTGAAGGATGAGACTAGCTGGTCTAGTATGTTAGAACTGATGAAGTCGCAGAATCATTGAGAGAGTGCATTAGTGCAAGAATAGTTCACCCAGTCTATGGTGGGGTAGTTGAAATCATCAAGGATCAGGGTGTTAGGGGGAACCTTGATGAAGTGAAGTAGATCCAGGTAAGGAGTGGGTGTCCTGAATCATGGAGGGGGGTCTATAGCTAACTTTAACTTGGATGGGTGTCTTACCAACTGTCAGTTGTACCTGTAGTAGTTACAGTGCATCATGCTGGCAAACCAGTCTGGAGGTGTGCCTGTCATTAATGAAGATAGAGACACCACCATCCTTAGTCTTCCTGACTTTATTTTGGGGTCAGAATGTGTGGAATGAGGTATAGCCTGGTAAGGCAGGGGTGATCTCCGCAGCCCTGAACCAAATTTCCATTACCGCTTAGACATCAGCAGCTTCCAGTGCAAGGAGGGCCACCTGTGAGTCCATTTTCAGGTTAAGGGTCCTAGTGTTAAGCAGAAATACCTTCAATTTGCTTTTTGACAGATCTTTTAAGTTGGAAGGTTTGTCTTTGGGGCATTGCCTAAAAAAGGCACAATGGGGGAGGCAAGAGCCTTGGACAGGATCTGGAAACCCAATGGTAACAGGTGAAGGCCAGCTCTGGCAAAGCATTGAGGGCTGTCGACCATTTCATCCCAGGCAGACAGATACTGGATCTCCTTGGAATGACACCAGAAACTAAGTCAATTGTTGAAGTCAATAATTTTTTGCTGGTATTGTGGTATCATTCTAGGTGACATAGGATGCTGTTTAGGGCTAGGGTCATACTTGCCTGGAACACATACTCTGAGAGTTCAATCATGTCTCTCTTCATATATACCAGGGAGGTACATCTTAAGTCATTCACATCAACATGTACAATGACAAAGTCTTACTTGTATTTGTTGTGCAGAGACTTAAGTGCGTGCATGATGTGGTGGATTCTGGCACCAGACAGACACCTGACTGACTTTCTCCTTATCGAGCCTGGTGAGAGGGACATCAGTGTGTCTCACGACTGAGTCACCAATGACTAGTGCGTTTGGTTTATTGTTATGTCTTGTGGGCCGTGATGGTTTATTGTTTTACCTTATAGGCTGTGTTTGTGAGATATCAGTGTGTTGTCTGCTGTGTGTGATGTGTTTGGTGTTGTGTGTGGAATGTTTATGTGTGTTTTGGAGGTTTCTGCTGTTTAGGTAAGTTCTTATTGAGGACCTTTGCATAGGTGTGTGTGTGTGTGTGTGTGTGTGTGTGTGTGTGTGTGTGTGTGTGTGTGTGTGTGTGTGTGTGTGTGTGTGTGTGTGTGTGTTTTGTACTTGGCTATGTGATGTGAGGGCTGTGGTGTTTGTGCTGGCAATCTCCACTTTGTGAGGATTACTGACTTTGGCACAAGAGAGCATGGACTCCAGGTTACTGATGTACATGCATTTTTCGCAGGTGGAAGAATTATGTGCTAGAAGAGTGTTGTCTGTATACCTGAGGCAGTTGCTACACTGTCTCATTATGCCCATGTCCAGGTTTCCAGGAGAAAGTGATGGTAATTGTCCATAAATAGTGTTCTGAATGCTTGGGCAGACTTATGGAGAGAGGGTTTTGATAAGGATTTGTCCACAAGACTGTAGACCACAAGAACCTTTGTAAATGTAAAGTAACTAGCCCAAAGCACAAATGCTAAGACCAAAGCTAAAATGCTTAAAATAACATATACATTTAATTAGGCTACTAACAAGCAGTAATAAATGCACTAGAATAAAAGCACTTGAACACTTAAGACCACACAACAAAAATAAGCTAAAAGCAGCTGAATAAAGAGTATTTTTTTTAAGTGGAGAGGGAGGAATCAGAAGATAGTTCAAGATTAGGTAACTAAGGGGATTGTCCTTCCTAAATGCTCTCTCTCTACTTAGTACATTGAGTTGATGATATAAGACAGGGAGGGGTGTTCAAAGTCAAAGAAGCAAGGGGGAAGTCCTATCCAAATGATCTCACTGCACTATGTTGAGTGATCAAATGAGATTGAACTGGGAGCAGTGACCAAAATCAGATTTACATCATGGGCGGGCAATTCCAAAGCCACCAAGTGTAAGACTACAATAACACGTGGGAGGCAGGGTGGGACAAACAAACAGTGCTGACAAAGGACAGAAGCAATAAAGCAAATATATAAATAAAGCAGATATATAAATACAGCACAGTGCAAATCGAGGTGCAAAAATATGTTTTTCAGTTTGGAATATCAGATGGTAATAGCATCCAACTCAACCAGGAGAATTTAAATATGTCAGTTCTGCACAAATTCATAGAAGTGAGGTCTGTACTGAAAGTGCAACACAGAAAATATACCTCAGGCAGTGAATGACTAACACCTAATATGGGCTGGCTGAACAGCCCCCCCCCCCCCCCCCACCTGAAACTAGCTTTTGAGCTATCCTAAGAACCACAGAGTGCAGACAAAGGATAGAAACAATGAAGCAAACATACAAATAATAAAGCAAATGTATAAATACAGCACAGTGCAAATCAAGTTGCAAAAAAAGTATACTTATCAGTCTGGAATAGCAGATGATAATAGCATCCAACTCAGCCAGGAGAATTTAGCTATATCAGCTCTGCACAAATTCACAGAAGTGAGATGTATGCCTTGCAGAAGGGTGAATTAGTCAGAGACTTAGGTGTTTGGTAGTAGCTTATTTGTTGTTAAATCTGCACTTGAGAGCTGCTTTTGCTGTGCTTTTACATTAAGAAATTCCAGGATAATCTGTTTTGTACCAGAAAGTGTCTATCTGTTTCTCTGAGTTGGGAAATACACCAGAAAGCTAGTGTGGTTGTTTGTTGGTCAGAGAGCGTAAGAGATATCAGCTTTCAAGCTTTTCTTCTGTAATTTAAATCAGGCAAAGTTGTACAGAAATGCACACTGAGTAGCTGCAGTTTGTAGTGCCCTGTAAAGTAGTAAAAGCCTAGACAGTAAAATTTCCCTGTAGCATTACGATTAGGACCTTAACCTGTTAAACAGTGTGGCATTGTGAGGAATTGGTCTTAGACATTGAATAGCTCTACTATATCTTTGCACCATATAATAAATTGCCCTTAACCCCATTATTACCCTAGGAGACCCCTTTTAAAACCATTCCTTAATCTTAAATGGCCCATCCTATTCCAGGTCCAGATAACATGGATATGCAATTTCCAAATCTCTCTTTTGCCAGTTTGTTAGATTTGGGTATTCTAAGGCAATGTAGCAATTGTCTTATGTTCTCAGACAACCAGTTAATCATTACAAAAATAACACAATATGAAAGAGATGTAAATATACAACTTCCTAGGAGGTAGAAATCTCCCATACTACCGAGGTTATCAGGAATGCACACACTACATCCCTCAGACATTCCGTTTACCACACACACACAGATTGTTTTATGCTGAGGTGCTTAAAATACATTTTACCAAATCTCAAAGCTCTCCAAAGCCATGTAATGACAACGCTGTACCTCAGTAATCACATAAACACATGTTAAAAGTAGCAGCAACCACCTACACCCAATAGTCCCCTAAGAGCAAAGCCAATAAGACAAGCATATACTTTATACTCATGCTATGGGGACTTTAATTGTGCATCACACAGATGTCACACTCACCAAGTTAGACAAGGATAGGGTAACAGTTATTTTGCCATCTGGAGCCAGGATCTACAATATCTTGCAGACATTCAGGTCACTGCACTCCAGGTATCAATATGATTCTATCATAGTCCATGAGGGTTTAAATGACCTGAGACATGCCTCAGTGGACCATATGAAAAGAGACATAATGGAATTCTCAGCTTATGTGTCACAGATACGTATGAGCCTTGCATTGAGAAGCATTCTACCAGCACCAAGGATGATGTCACTTTATGGAGATAAACTTATTGATTTTTATAACTGGCTTAGTTGCTGGTATCACTCCAGGGGAATGTAGCATCTGTCAGAATGAAAGAACATGGTCAAAAGATCACATTCATTTGCCAAGGATGGGCTACATCTGCCCCTGCTAGGATTTTGGATATTGGCTAAAAGTTTATCCACCCCCTTAGAGCCTTTCACTGATCAGGGTGACATAGCAAATCTTCTGGCTGATAAATTTAGCTCAAACTTCACCCTGACTACCCCCCCATTTCCACCAGGTGAAATCACCTCCAACATATTTCCCAAACTATTAATAGGGACCAGGTGCTGGTGGCACTTGCCAAAGTCAGGAACACTGCCTCCACGGGTCTTGACAACATCCCTGGTTGCCTCTGGAACATTCTAAAACATGACCTATAAGGACCATGTGAGGCACCCTTCTACTACAGCCTTAAAACAGACTATGTTCCAAGTGAATGGAGGAGTGCAATAGTCATTGCCCTGCATAAGTCCAGACCATCGCCTGACTCAGGGATCTACAGATGTATCAGTCTAATGAGTCTAATATGCAAAATCATGGCATGAATTACCATGAAAATGATAAACAAGGACATTTACAACCTGCAGACATTGGATCCATTCCAGTGTGGCTTTGTTAAGGAAAGGTAATGCTTACTTAACATGGTTAGCTTCTTTGAGAGGGTCACCAAGGCAATGGATAAGGCTGAAACAGTGCAAACTGCTTATCTTGACCTGACCAAGTCATTTGATACAATACCCTACTCAGGCATCGTTGAGAAGCTCTCTGAGCTAAGCATTAATCCCTGCATAACTCACTGGATTGCCAGCTGGCTCAGAGACAGGAGCCAAGAAGTTAGGATTGGTGAGACCACCTCCACTAAGATATCACTCTTCAGAGGAGTACCCCATAGTTCTGTGCTGCAGCCTCTCTTGTTTGGCATTTACTTTTCAGAACCCAAGGCTAACATTCAAGGCATCTTCCTCATTAAGTTGGCAGATGACCGTAAATTGGGAGCTATCATAGATTCCCTCCAAGACACCAACATCATGCAAGATGGTTTAACACATACAAATAACTAGTGCCAAAGCTATGGTCTAAAACTCAATGCAAAAAAAAATGCAGTAAAATGTTCTTTGGGTACCTGAAAAACCCAAGTTAATTGCTCCATCAAAAAAACTACACCTAAAAGTTGACCCATTAGTAAGGGATCTTGGAACGTATGTAGATAGCAATCTGGCCTTTGATTAACATGTAGCTAAGATAATAAGAATATCATTCTATTTCACCCAACTTATAGGTAATGATATGGTATCCAGGTCCCAGGAAGTTAAATACCACACTACATGGCCCATAGTAGACCTATGATTGAACACAATGCCCCTTAGGCATTTTGAGACTTCCCTCCTTATTTGCTTTCTCCACCCTAAGTCTGTTGCTCAACCCTTCATCTGAGTGGGTCAAACCTTTTTTATTTCTAGCCATTATTCTGCCCAGCCATTCATGTCACATCCAACCTTATATATCTGCTTGCTTTATATTACAGTTTATGTTTCCAATGTACAACTTTTCTTTATGTCTTTTCACATCACAATTACTTTTAGTTTACTGTCTTCCCTTATGTTCATAGGTGTGTATTAAACCCTTTGGGGCCTGTTTAACCCTAGTCATGCATCTCAAATCTTTGCAAGTTTAGGTACCCTTGGTAGTATAAGCAGAGGCTCTGGAGATTAAACATTTACAAGCAGGGCCTGGGCGATGAACCATTTACAGGCTGCCTGTGTCCATTAGAGACATAGGTGTCAAACCAGGAGTGAGTTTCCGGTTCCCCATCCAGTTGTCCAATTTACATTTGAATTTGGAGAAACTCTGCTTCAAACAACTGCACAGTCTATTCCAGAAAAGGGATAGTCTTGGGGATACATACCTGTCTCTCCAGCAGGTCCTATTAATCTCACAGGCAAGATATATTTCTTTAAAATGGTAATTCTGGTCTTATTTATTTTGTACATATGCAGGAGGTCCATCAGACTTGAGTCTGAAGATGTCTTGTTCATAGGTTCATAGGTTCATAGGAGGTAACTAGGCTAATGGTCCTAAGGCCTTTACAGGCCTAGCCATGTAAAAACCTATGTACCCTAACTGACCATAATTGGATGGTCATTGTTAGCAGAGCAATTCTATCATCAGACACCAAACACCAAACCAATCTAGGTTGAAGAAAAACATGAAATACACCAGCAACCAGCAGCAATTTCTGTTTTAATGCAGCAACAGTGATCTGGCACCTCGGCAGTTCGCCTTCAAGGATCACAATAACATAATTACAGCTGCCTTAAATATCCAAATACAAGCAGCCATTTAACATAATCCAATTAATTAATTAAATAATAATTAATGCAATTTTACATAAACTTTCTTCATTTTAAAACAACTTCTACCTAATATATAAAAATATATTATTTTGCATATCAAATAAAGAATTAAATAAATACAAAACATCAAATATATAAATCCACACAAAATCCTTGCAAAATATTATAAAAATCATTCTATTTCAAATACATTTTACTAAATACATTTTATTAAACTGCCATGACCCTGAAAATGTGCAAAATACCAACTTCTTGATTTAAGCCAATAGGCCTTAAAGTCTGAAATTTAAATATCATTCTAGTTTCTAACTCTAGTAACTTACCAATGTAGTCACCCCCTCTAGGCAAGAAAGGTTTTGCAAGAACTGAAAGAATTAAACCACTGTCTGAACCCCCATGTAGCTCATGAAAATGGTTGTCTACAGGACTCAATTCATTATTTCTTATATCTCTAAGATGCTCCAAAACTCAAATTTTTCACCATCCATTTTGTCTGTCCTATATACCATTTAATGTCATTTAATTTTTGAAACAGAAAAAAACATATAATTTAACTAAAAATGAGTGGTTAGCTTTGAAAAATTTAAAAAAGTTAAAAATGGAATTTATCTTTAAATGTGCAGATAAAGGTGGTAACTGGGTGATTTTGGATAAACAAGCATATTGTGAAGTGTTAGCTGATATATTAAGTTGTGAAGATGAATATCAGCTTTTGCCTAGGAACCCAGTTAGGAACTTTAATGAAGAACTGTTGGGATTGCTGGAAAGGGGAGAACATTTGGGTTTTTTTGACTGTAAAGATGTAAAAAAGTTACATGTTAAAAAAAAACAGTTACCTCTATTATGTATGCTTTGCCAAAGGCACATAAAAATTTAGTGAAGCCCCCTGGGAGGCCTATTGTATCAGGGGTAGGCTCCTACTTAAGCAATGTAGGCAGTTTTCTTGATTTTCATTTAAAAAAATACCTTTGTAAAGTTTCTGCACATATTTTGAATACACAAGATTTATTAAATGAGTTAGCTAAAATCAAATAGCAAAATGATTATTATTGGATTATTGTTGATGTTAAATCACTATATACGAATATTAGATTGAGATGGGTAATTGAGGCTATTATGGACATATTAGGTGAAGGCCCTAGAACAGCTTTTTTAGTTAATTTATTGTAATTTTGTTTAACTCATAATTATTTTCCTTTGAGAATAAGTTTTTCTTGCAGTTGAAGGGTACAGCTATGGGGGCTTCTTATGCGCCCTCATATGCTAGTGTATATATATAAGATATTTTTAAAGTAAATTTATATATCCCACTTCCTTTTATAGGGATAGGGTGGTGCATTATAAGTGCTTTACGGATGACCTTATCTTTATTTGTAAAGGAGATGTTTGTGATTTTTTGGATTTTTTGAGACCCTTAACTGCAATGAACATGGTTTAACTTTTTCTTATGAATTTAATAGAGAAACTATTAACGTTTTGGATGTGACATTGTATGGGGATGGTGAAGTTATTGGCTTTAAGTCATTTAGGAAGTTAACCTCAGTAAATATGTTCCTGCATGCTACAAGTATGCATCCGGAACATTTGTTAAACTCTTTACCTAGTGCTGAATTTAAAAGAATTTTTGACCATACTAGTGATATGAGTCAGACAATGGTTGAATTGGATGGGGTAGAGAGGAGATTAAAGGAAAGAGGTTATGATGAGAAAAAAATGATTGAGTTGTAAACAGGCAATATTAGGGGGTGTTATATAAAAATCACAAGGCATGTTGGTTAGAAAATATGGAAATTTTGGAGATAATAGCTCTCTTGTTAAGAGAGATGTGGACAGAAAATTATTTTATGTCACAAAGTTTATATATTTGATATTTTGTATTTATTTAATTCTTTATTTGAATTGTGATATATATGTATATATATTAGATAGAAGTTGTTTTAAAATGAAGAAAGTTTATGTAAAATTGCATTAATTATTATTTAATTAATTAATTAATTGGATCATGTTAAATGGCTGCTTGTATTTGGATATTTAAGGCAGCTGTAATTATGTTATTGTGATCTTTGTAGGTGAACTGCCAAGGTGCCAGATCACTGTTGCTGCAATAAAACAGAAATTGCTGCTGGTTGCTTGTGTATTTGTGTTTTTCTTCAATTTTATCATCAGCACTGACTACCCTTTCCATGAGGGACATAGGTGCCACCATCATGATGAATTTATGGTCACCCATCCATTTGTCAAGGTTGCACTTAAATATGGTCATTGAGGAGTTAAATAGGGTTATTGTATGTCAGGCATAGATTTCCCCTCAATAACCTGTAAGAGAAAGAATACAGGGATGAGGGTTTGAGGTGGTCTTTATAGGACATGTTATTTACATCCTCTATTCTTTTAATGAGGAACCATTGTGGATGTTCCAGTTGTGGATGTACCTGGCTAGGTGAATGTCAAAGGAGGCACTGCACTCAATAATAGGTCTGATGAGAGCCAAATACAGTGGAACAATGACACAATTGGAACTAGATGGCATACCTTTGTTTATAAGTTAATCAACATTGAATGATTTCCTCACTGATATAGACACATGATGGTCAAAGGCTAGATTACTATCTACATGTATCCCCAATTATTTGACTACTTGGTTGACTTTTAAGGGGGTGTGGTTAAAGGTTTACCTTCATTAAGTTGAGTGTCCATTGTATGATGCACTAAAGTGTGAAAGTGCAACAGCAAGATTTGGGAATGTTGAATCACATAGTTGTGAATTCAAATGAGCGAATGCCAGTATGCATTCGCTCATTTGAATTTGGCATTCTGGGGTGCAGATAGCACTATAGTGGGGATTGGGACATGTACCCTTTTCTTCACTGTAGTGTGATCTCAGAATTAGTATATGAAATTAGCAGGGGATGTGGGGGTCAGCCCCACACATGGGGGGATGCAAAGGGGCTTGCTCCCCTGCATAATGATGTTTGGACACATCAGAAAATGTCTTCTAAATGACACTGTTGTGATGCAGTTTGAAAATGGTCAAATCTGGGTTTCCAGTAAACTATTTTCAATATTTTGATTTGGACACATTTCCAAATTCGCCATTTAAAGTCACACAATAGCGAGATCACACATTTCAGTTTAGAATAAATGAAGGTAAACTGTTGTCAATATACTGTTACCAGGGGTTGTGAACTTTCCCAAAGGATACCATTTCAGATTTCTTGGCATTTCATTTTTGTTCATGGCTCTGACACCAGTTATTTGTCTGTGCCAGGCCTTCTTAAAGAACATTAGTGCTGGTGGGGGATTTAATGACTGCTCCTAATTAGCATCATCGTCATCATCATCATCAACCCCCTTTTCCCCATTTTTCTACATGGGGTTTAGAGTGTATTGTTAACTGTCATCATCTCTCTCTATTCAGTGCCACATTCCTAACTTCATCAACACTCATGCCTAACTGTTGCATTTATTCTCTCACACAGTTCATGCAGCTCTTTGTTGGGTGCCTTCATTTCTTCTTGCCTTCCTTCGGTCTGTCTCAAATCTTCTTCAAAAGATAGTCTTCTGCTTTTCTGCATGTGTCTTAAACCCCATAATCTGTTCTCTGTGACCTGTTCTGCAGCTGAACCTACTTTGGCTTTTGCTCTTATGCTCTCATTTCTTCACCTACCCCACAGTGTGCATCCACCCACCCATACCAGGCACTTCATTTCCATCACCTCCAGCTTCCTCAGATACTCTACCTTTACTGCCCAGGTCTCTGTGCTATGCAGTAGTACTAGTTGCACCACTGTTTTGTAAACCTTATTTTTCAGCTTCCTTGACATTCTTCTGTGATGTATTACACCTGACACTCTGTGCCAGTCAGCTGCATTCCCTCTGATTCTAGCTTTGACCTATCTATTCAGACTTCCCTTATCCTCAACTTCCCTCCCAAAACTTGAAGCTGTTAACCTGTTCCACTATTTTCCCTTATATCTCAATTCTCATCTTCTTCTGATTTTCCCCATTTTCTGCCAACTCTCTTATCTGTACTCAGTTTCATCCTAACTGCCTTCAGTTTTGGATTTCATTCTCCTATCCTTTGATGAAGACCCTGCTCAAATGCTACCTATAATGCCACATCATCTGCATATAGTAAACTTGTTGATCTGTCCCCTCCAACCTGTTCCCTAATGCATTCTCTCACCAGTATGAACTGCAGTAGGCTCAGAGCCGAATCATGATGCACACCCACTCCCACTGGGAACCCCTCTGCGAGCCTGAACACTATTTGTACTTGAGTCAGTGAGTCCTAGTATATAGTTTACACAGATTCTATCAATGTTTCTGTGACTTTGAACCACCACAGGTCTCAAAAAATCAGCTTTCTTGGGACCTTGTCATGTGCTTTTTCCAGGTCTAGGAATGCCCAGTTGGACTCTTTCGTCTTCTCTTTATTCTTCTCAGCTGACTGTTTCACTGCAAAACTTGGGTCAGTTGTGCTGCATCTTGATTTAAATCTGAACTGCTCATCTCCGATCTTACTTTCTAGTACTCTGCACATACATTTATCATTTACCATCTCCAGAACTTTCATGCAGGAGATGTATGCCTCTGTACTGCCCACAGTTGTGAATGTCCCCTTTTTTCTTGAACATTGGCACTAGTATCTTTATTCTCCAGTCATCTGGGACATGCCTTTTTCTCCACACTGCTATGAGTATCTACAGGAAGCCATTTCTTGCTTATATCACCCAACATCTTTATCATATCTGCTGTGCCCTCATCTGAGCCTGCTGCTTTCCCTGACTTCATTTTCTTTAGTGCTATTCTTATTTCTTAAATGGCGGTCTCCTCCTCTTCTCTCAGTGTAGGCTGTGTCTGTGGCAGTACAACAGTTTACTTCATTCAGAAGCAGCTGGAAGTATCCCTTCCCTCTGTCTTTGATGTCCTGTGGACTGATGAGCAGGCTGCTGCTGGCACCCCTTATGAAAGATGTCTGACTACCTTCTTTATCTTTCTGTCTTTGTCTTGTAACGTGATATAGTTTCTTTGTACCATTTACTGAGTCACTTTCCAGAAGCTGGTATAGTGCCTTGGAAACCTTGTTCTTTGCTATTGCAACTCCTTTCTTAGCCTCTTTGTTAGCCAACTAGTATTCCTTCATAGCCTGGTTAGTCTTTTCTATCACCCGCTTTTTCCTGCATTTTCTCTTTCTAGTTAACAATTGCCTGTAAATTTGGTCAAAGACCCTTGCCATAGGCCTATATATATATATATATATATATATATATATATATATATATATATATATATATATATATATATCTATATGTATATATGGGTCTACTACATTTCATCGACAGACCATTTGATTGACACTCATTTGGTCGAAAGTTAATTTGATCGAAAACCAGTATTCAAGGCGATTAACATGGATTTATCCCCCTCCCCCAATGTCGTGCGACCCTGGAGTTGTTATATATAGTTAGGGGGGGGGGGCTGTGTGTGTTTTCGTTTAAAATGTGTACTTTTGTGTTATTTTCATCTTTTAAATGAAAACGTATATATATATATATGTATATATGTATATATATATATATATCTATATATGATAAGGGAGTTTGTTAATGGTAATTTGGACATAGAGGAGTTCCACGTCATTATCCTGTCTGTTACCCCCTGGAGGTGAAATTTTGCATTACAAATATAGAGACACTGATGCCTTCAGTACCTTCATCTAGTGTGGTGGGCCTGAATGTTTGGTAAGGTTGAAACCCTGCACTGATGAGGTTTTCTTAATGGTCTTGCACCAGGTCTCCATGATGATGCATTCCAGGGTAAGCGTTTTGAGGGTTTTGGCATTGAGCAGCAATACCTTTATGTTATTCAGATTTTTTTTAAATCAGAGTGTTTTTGAAAACTAACATTGCTTAAAAAGGCACTATGGGGATTGCCAAGGTTTTAGCCTATATACAAAAACCTTGTGGAGATAGATGCAATCCATCCCTCGCAATAGTAGTTAGGACTGTGTACCTTCTGCTTACAGGCTGATACATACTGGACCTTCCTTAAAAGGCATAGTCTATTGTTGAAGTCAATAATATTTTGTTGATATTGTGGTATCATTCCCAGTAATGGTAAAATGCTGCTTAAGGTTATGTTCATATCTACCTCGGTCACATATTCCAAGAGCTAGATCAAGTTTCTCTTCATATAGCCCAGGGAAGTATGTCTCAAGCTGTTTACTTCCATGTGTACTATGACTCTGTCATATGTGTACTTGTGGTGTGTATGTATGATAGACAAGGCAGTCTTTTTACTCAGTCTGGTGAGTAGTGCATCAGTATGTCTCAGTATGGAGTCACTTATGACTAGGCTGTTGGATTGTGTGACACTGAGAGAGTTAAATACACGTCTCATTGTGGACGCTGTCTGAGTTTAGTGTTTTTGAGGTTGCTGGGGGACTTGTTTCTTAGGTTACATTTAGGGGACCCTTGTGGTTTAAATAGGTTACGATTAAGAGTCTCAATAAATGTAGGCCTATTCGTTTGGTCTTTATTGTACATGATAGGTATAGTGTGATATTGGGTGGTACTGACAGAATGTTTGCTATTTGTAGTGGCTTTATGTGTGAGCTTTGCCTCCAATAAAATTAATTTCACTCAGTTTATTTAAGTAGTAGGTGGTTGTCCATATACATGAGACAATTGCTGCATTGTCTCAGGATGGCCATTTCAACCAAGCTGGCGGTAGAGACCACTGGAAAATGCAAATCCATGGTTTCAAATGCTTACTAATGGGGGCTGAAGGAGGAAGTATCACCTATGATGTTACGAGTTGATTACTGGAGGTGCAGTATATCTAGTAGTGGAGATAATGCTGGTCTCAACACAGCTGCATAAAACTAGGAATCAGTGATCATTTTCTCCTTTTCTCTCAAGAACAAAGAGTGGTACTAGTCCCAGAATGCTTCCTGAGAAGCAGTATTAACCCAGATGCTGATAGGTTAAATATACTTGTCATAGTCTGCTATTGGTAGGAACCTACAGCAGCTGGACACAACAAAAAGCCAAGCTGCACAAAGGCCCCGAAGGTGTTCTCATCAAATCTGCAACCAGATCACCCAGTAAAGTCCCATATACATTGCCCAATCAGAGACCAGCAGGAATCACTGTCCCTCTACTCATTCTCTTACAAAGAGCAGAGAAACAGCATTAATCTCAAGCTGGATCACTAGCAAACCAGGAAATAATATCCCTCTGCTCCCTCTCTCACTAGGATCAAAACAAAAGCACTAATCCTAAGCTGATTCCAGAGAATCAATGCCCAGGCTCTCCAATGACTGGTAAATATATGCAGATTTTATCCTCTCTAGTATACATTTGCCAATTAATGACATAAACCTTTCTTAACTTTCACTGTTCTAGTTTACCTCTTCATTCTCAGTCACCACAATACCCTATTCTTTTTGTACTAACACTTCACCCTACCCACTGCCTCACTACAAGCAGAACTGACACAAAAGGAAATATTGCCAGCCCAGCTCGCTGGAAATTTGTAAATAATTATATGTCATTTGTGAATATTATTATTATTTATATAGAAGTGTGACAGAAGGAGACACTGCCAGCCCAACTATCTGGAATTTTGTAAATAATTATATGTCAGTTGTGAATGTCAATATGATTCATATGCTTGTGTTATAAATGTATTAGAACTGTATGTTATGTGTATATCAAACTGCTGGTACAGAAATGTGTGTGAAAAGGGTTTGTATGGTACTGAGCTTAGATGTGTGACCACAGTTTACCCTGCTGGATTAGAACAGAAATATATATATATATATATATATATATATATATATATATATATATATATATATATATATATATATATGTATATATACTATTATAATTGTGTGAATGTATATAAACTGTGGAAACTGGAACATAAAAGGTTAACTTGCAAAACTTCAGGACAATAGTTGAAATTAAATTGTTTTATAACCACATAATAAAATAGATTGTTTCATTGCAGCAAGGGGACAGGATGTCTAAAACTAGGGAGCCTTCTGTATTGTTTTGTAAGTGTTTTGGTGTTTTATGTCTTCCAGCAGTTGAAAACATCTGAAGGCTATGTATTTTCAAAGGGAGATGCTAAATGCTAGCAGTTTCTAGCAATGGTTGTTGAGCCTGGGAACTGAAGTCAGGTGACAAGAAGTGATGTCATGCTGCAAGTATCCCAACAGTAATACTTGATATTAATTTAAGACATCCCTGAGAGAGTGACTGTGCATTATGTATCTTGTCTTTGATCTGGAAACATCCACTCACATTTGCCTTGCCTTGCTGTAAATAAGTTAACTAGGCTACGGTAATTTCTTTTAGATTCAGTAAGGAATATAGCAAAGATTAGTTTAGATGTTTTCTGTATTTATTTGAGACTGTCCTGCAATGTTGTTTTAAATATTTCCTGTGATTTTGAACTCTGAAGTTACAGTGATGCTCTATTGAGTATTTCCTTGTTTTTTTTATTATTTATTAATATATTTAAACCTATCTTTGGGGCTGATACATATTTAAGCTCTGAGAGTACTTGCGTATTTATTTGGTACCACTGTGCAGGCCACTTACAATAGCCTTGTGCTTGGTCAAACTACCACTTGGAATAATAGTAACATTAACACAGTAGGACTGGACACCCATTGTTAAGGGCCTTAAAGTAGCTGATAAGTAATGGCCGGTGGTGATGAAAACTACCTTATAGTCTGGGCAGAAGGGGGCATAACTAGTAAACCTGTGTCAGCCTTTCCTAGGTGTGTGTTTGTATAAATCAAACCTCAAAATGTGTGTGTGTCAGCTACTTGAAAAGGGACATTAAGCACTGGTTGGTCATAGAGGGTGCTGGAGGTCTTTGTTTGGCCACTCAGCTGAGATCTCAACTCTATAGCTGTGCCAGAGGGTAGTCTTATTGGGGATCTAGAGAAAGTGGGAGAAACCAGCCTCAGACTGAGTGTTGTCTCTGTGTGCTCTTAAGGGAAATTGCACTTTATTGTGTGTGTACTTGTTATCCTCCCAGTGTGTACGTCCCCCACTGTTGCCAGTGGTGAGGATTGAGGCTCCTTGATTACTGGGCCAGTGTTGAGGCATCACAAGAACAACAGCAACTACAAACAGCAACACTCACATACCATCAACTGCCCCCACACTTCCAGTCTTTAAATAGCCAAAAGCCCTCCTTTCTGTTTCAAAACTGTACCTCCCACACTTGCTCTCCCAGCTACTCAGAAAACAATGTCAACTTCTCTCTAACCCAATATTTCATAACATCCTCATGAATTTAACTACCCTTCTTTACATCTTACTCTTAAAAGGTAACATTGAGGCAAACTCAGGACCTACCAATCACATAAAATACCCTCAAACATATATACTTCCCAACCACCAACTACACTTTGCCTAATGAATGCAGATCATTCCTGCAACACACTCCCTAAATACTGTAATGATCAATGAATCTTGGGTTAAAGATGTTACTCCATACCTATACCATCTTTTCCAAGGATATTCTTACACATTCAGTCACAAAATTGAAACCCAAGGTGGCACCTTCCTCCTATATAGAAGAAACCCCCCAGTACAAACCATCTCACAAGTCATCTTCCTAAATGAATTTGATGCCAACTCACTTCTTATTCACACTGACACCAGTGAAGCCTCATCTCTTATCATATGAGCTGCATAACAACATCCTCCATCTACACCAGACAAATGTAAAAATCTAATCCTAGATCTCCTACATAATGCCCAGCAATAAAAAGACATATGTATCCTTAGGGTCTTCAAAATTAATCACCTAGTGCCCATCCAAAATTACAGTAATATATTTTCTTCTTAACCATGACCTCATGAAAACAGGTGGTGTAGAATAATAAAACCCTGGCTCCAACTCGGGTGAACTGAGTTCATTTAGAGGCTTGAACACTTACCCATGAAGTAAGGAGAGGAAGTGTGCCTATCCTGGAAGGTAAGGAGTGTGAAGGGCAGTCCATTTTTGAGTTTATAGGAGGATGGAGCTCAAAAGAAATGCCAGAGCTGGGGGGGCAGTAAGCTAAGCAGGCAGGAACATCATATGGTCATGAGGTGAATAATCCACTTCAGCCACTCCACAAAGTGTTGCCTCTATGCTGATAGTCGGCATCAGAGCCTGAGAAATCTATTATCTTCAGAATGGTGGCATTCTACTGTTCATTCAGCAATTGCACTAAGGTATGAATGATTCCAAAATCAAGAGCCCAGTGCCCTCATGCAAATAAATTAATGGGTCTATCAAGAGTAGCAGGAAAGAGGCTTGGTTGTCAGAAGTGTGCAGAAGTGAAAAAGTGACCTTGTGCTTTCACAAACTTAAAGATGTCTGCAATCTAATAAATGATATCAGTCCTACCAGACTCAGTTTTATAATGGCTAACAAACTCTTTGTGATCAAGGTATTCCCTCCTTCCATTAGTCATTTCCAACACTCTTTACCTTGATAATTCCCCTATCAAACTGCTACCAACCTTCACCACATTTTTCTCTAAATATCCAAAAAACATTTCCACTCTTAAACAGATCCTCAAAACAACTGACTGATCACCTGTTATCCAACACAAAGACCTCTCTGCAGCAACCACTCTGTTTACAGACATACCATATTCCCTGCAATAGAAATATTTTCCTATTAACTCAAGTCCATCTAGGAACAATGGGTAATTAATGAGTTTTAAAATCCTTTTCAGAAATAAAATCTTGACATGGGACTCATGAGAATAAAAGCACATAAAAAGCAGGTTTCTTATTCTTGGAAAATAACCAAGGAGAGCAGTGCTTCACCACGGAGCATTCCTTCTATTTAGCCAATTAACATTCAGCTTTCACAAACGCAAACAGGCTTGGACTCTAATAAACAATATCAGTATGGGTTCCACCAGTGCAGACAAATATGGCAAACATATCATGTATGTTAATCAACTCTTAACATATGTTTTTATATTATGTATAATTTGGTCTAATTATTTAAACCATATATGTTTTTGTATTATTTTTGAAGATTGTAAAATTATTGTTCTTAAAATATAGCTTTTCTCCCCAGGCCTCCACTGAAAATGGGCACCTACCCAATTGGACTTTCCCAGTAATCAAATGTCAGTAAATTGATAAACAAAGTAGAAGGGGACACCATTGATACAACCTCTGTGAACTTCACCCCTACAGACTTCCTACATAAATTCACCAATATCGCTATTCCATCTCTTCCCTCGGAGCACCTTATACCCTTTCTTTGTACTTCTCTTCCATAAAAAATAAAGCCATAGTAATACTCTTAGACTTTGTAAAAGGATGGCCCTCTTGGCCTTGACAGACATCTACCATGATCACCTAATCCAGTCCCTTCATCACATATACAATATCAGCTTTTGCAATAATATAGTACCTCAGGTATAGAAAAACAGCTGTTACCCCCTCTCCTCAGAGCATCCACACCCTTTTCAGCCCAAAACTTCACCCCATATGCCTTGAAACAATAGTATACAATCACTTACCCACACTTCAAGAAGTAAGGCTTACTATCCATTTGTCAATATGGCTTACAGCCTGGTTGCAGCACCATGACTGCATTGTGCATCCTTTCAGATGGCATCTTAACCACCGCAGCAAAAGAAACTTAACAGATATTATTTTTATTGATCTGAGACATTTTATCTTGTTGACTATGTTCTTCTCTTAGATTCCCTTGCTGTCACTGGAATTAGATCTTGCCACTGACTTATTCTTGGAAATAACATTTAAAATTAAAATAGGAACCTCAACCTCTACCGCAGCCATCTTATACAAAGGAGATCTCCAAGAACCCCCTCTCCCCTACCCTCTTTATCTTTATAAACATACTACCTTCCAACTTCCACAACTTCCATACCTTAAGCTAATGGCATGATTATCTGAAGTTCTATTTCCTCACCAGCCTTAGTAAAATCAGAACTAGAAATTGAACTTAAATTTATTTCAAACTAGCTTAAATACAAATAAATAAATAAATACATCCTCTCTAACATCAGGAAAACAAATGCATGTTATATGGGACCAAGCAAAAATAAAAAACAATTTCCACTAAATGATATTTACTGCACAACAAAAAAGAACTGTACTGGAGTAAATGACACATTTTTGCTACCAGAGTCTGGCTGGAGACACAACTAAACTTTCAGGACTACATCTCTTCCCTTCATTAAAGATAACATATCCCACATTTCCTTAGGTACTAGTAAAATTCTCTATTTCTTCACTCCAATAAGGAGGCATGCTATTGGTAAGGGTATCCTACAACTTGATAAGAATATACCCTTCTATTAACGTCATCTGTCACCAGAAAGAAACTAACGATTCTTAAGACGCATTATAGGAAAATAGTCTATTTGGATAACAAATTAAAAAAACATAAAATAAACTCAGCAGCAACCCATATTCATCTGTATCTAGAAAGTAGCATTTTATACATTTTATACTGATTTTTTATTTCTTTTTTTTTTTCTTTCCTTATTTCATTTTTCTTTTTTGGTACATTAGTAGACCAGCTGTCAAAACCTCCAAACCAACACACAAGGATGTGTGCACACATAACACATGCACAAAGAAACCTAAATTTGCAGCCAGCTAGATATATCCATTTCTTTTATCTCAATACCTTATAAACACACAGGTTTGCTTGATTTATACTTACAGGTCATCACCAGGGGCATCTCTGGCAAATACAACTGTCCTTCCAGAAGTTACCATTTGATTTCCTAACCTCCTACCATTTCTGCTGCTTACCACCTTTCTACTCACAGGAGCATGCGGTCTGAAGTCATCTAGTGGGACAAATTTCTGTAAAATAACTATGATTTCTAAAATTAACACTGCTTCATTTATGGTATGCATGCAGCCTACTTTTTAAGGAGTTCTACCAGAAAGTTAAACTAAAATATACAAATAAGTATTTTCTACAAGCACAAAATTTTGTTGCAGTTTATGATTTATTGATGACTTTAGGTGGTGAGTTACCTGTCTCTGAGCTTATTAAGCTAGAAATATTTCACTAAGATAATGAAGAGACAAACTCAGTCATGAATTATGGTGGACTGAAAACAGCTCCCCTGATAGCAAATCCTTTCATAATGTACTCTTAACCAGAAGGCACTATTTATTGTAATTGTTTTCTTTAATGTGTGCATCTCACTTAATAATACCTACAGAAATGTAAACTACCCTGACAGATGCAAGTGAGAACTGATGTACAAAGTGTTTGAAGTTCCCTGAAAAAGTAGCAACCTTGACAGTGCATATAGCTGAAGGCTTACTACTGCATATTTCATAAAAGCATCACATGACATGACCACTTACACCATTCAGTGCATGTAAAGCATTAGACAACGAGAACTGTCAAGACATTTCTAGACATGTAGTGCTAAAACCTAGTACGAAGCATTTACTATTGCCAGTAAGACAGTATGAACATCAAGGGAAGCTTATAAAAGTAAAATACACCTACTCCTGCAATATATACACAATTTAACCTCAGTCTCCTGGTAACATTACTGTGCTTATATGCAAATGAATCAGTTAAAATAGTACAGATCTGTTAGCAAATGACAGAAAATCATATGCAGCAGGGTAGTGTAACTATGAACTAATAACATAGCAAAATATGTAAACAATGTAAAAACACTAAATAATGCAAGACAATACCTCTGCCCTTTGTGAAAGGTGTGGTTTTAAAGGGGAGAGGGGTGATTTCTGCTAGTTTTAGATAATCTTTTCAGAACTTTCATACAGGCACTTTTTTTTTATTCTTCACTGAATAAATATTATTATACTATTATATATAAATTATAATATTTTCTGCAATGTATTTTTGTCTGTTTTTTTTTTATTTATGCTTACAAATGAAATGTTCCTCATTAAGGCTAGTATTTATGAACCTTGCCGTAAGTGCATAGGTGGAGACCAATGGTCTGTTATTGTCAACCCCCTTTTTCCCATTTTTACATGCATTTGGGGTGTCATATCAATACTGATCAATGTGACCAAATAAACAAGAGACAATGTTTACACTACTGGGCGGCCAGCTCTGATCAGAGGATGAACAATGGTCAGTGTCTGTAGTTATTCTAGTGCAGTATTCTGTTAGTTTGAATTTTCAGATCTTTCTATTCATTAAGCCAAAACGGTTCATATGTATTTGGTTCATATAATTCAGAGACCCAGATACCTGATATTGGTGCAAATCTGTAATCAGCCCAAAGTCAGCATCTGTCCCATATGAGTATAGTTTCTCTCCTGTGTCTTTGATTGTCTGGCATATAAACTGACTCAAATTCATCCATTTACTGAATATCACAGCTTCTTCTTCAATAGCCAGAGAAAATAAGACACAACTCCAACACCTTAACCTCATTTAGCCTCCTTAAGCCTTTTATAACATCCTCACCCACTCCTCTTACAATCATTTTGTCTATCCTCCAAACATAGTTAACATTAGGCCCTCCTTCATGGGCAAATTAATACTCATTAGAAAAATCTGAGGCAGTGATTCATGCTTTACTCGTTTCAGCCATATAGAGAAAGAGTATATTAGTTGCATCAAAGTTATGTGCTGGTACAGGCATAACATTCACACTATGACACTGAAAATGTAATGAGCAAGGGCACGGTCTCTCAGACCACATGACCAAAAGCAAGTTAATATGCAAGGGTTTTGCCGTAAGGACAAATTCATACTGCTAACCTGGATGAAAAACAACACTAGCCACACAGATGTAATCTATACACTGTACAGCTACATATCAGAGTTGTAATCCCTGCTTCCTTGGCATTTACAAAACCCTTATTTTGAGTTGACTGTCTCCCATAGCAGTTTACCAAAAGTAATTTGAGACTTGTACACAAGCATTTTGCACACTGATGAAAACAATGTTTCCAGAAGAGGGGCAAACAATAATTTGCCATTGTCAACATGCTTACCCAAATTCCTGGTAACACAGCCTCTAGCCAGACTACCCAGAAAACAAGAACACAAATTACTGTTTAACCTTAAATGAGTCTTTAATTATTTGGCTGGTAACATTTAATTCTTAACTGTCAATCTTCAATAAATGGATTAATAGTACCAGTTCAGTACACTAAACCTTAAACTCATGCATTAATAATAAATAGCAGTTTTTAAATTAATGTAGGAAAACTCTTTACTTTAACTAAATAATGATAACAGCTCTGAACAGACAGATGACATGGAGTAAATTCTGTTAGGTTGACTAGACCCTAATTAATTTTAGTTAAAGATATACTGTGCCATATCTATAGCTAACTTTTAAGATTATGTTATATTCTACAATGTTCATACAGGGTAACTATATGTCCCTGTGCATGCGTTTGGTTCAATTTACATTGTAAATGATGCTTTCATTTTTCTACAGTTACACACTTCTTGGGAGCAAGGGTCCCAAATAAAGTAACATCCTTTGCCCTAGAGAAAAGTCTTCAAGATGATTTTGGCTAGAAATACTGCCACAACATAATTGTTAAAAATAGCAAGTACAATGCAAATTATTTTATATTTTACAGAGTCACTTATATGTTCTTAGTCTGATATAATTTTAGAACAAGTTAGTTTACTTCTGTGTTTCCTTTCAAAAGAACAGTTACATTTTCCCATCTTATTACAGCTTTTCACATTTCTCCTACCTTCATACACTCAAGCAAATTTTGTTAAGAGATCCTCAAAAAACAAGCTTAAGTTAAGAGACTGTATCCCAGAAGTCATGGTCTCCAGCCCATTGTGCAGAAAAGACATTTGATTTTGCAACTTTTGGCACCATACCAGTGTTGGATGGTTACACTATAGGGCTGTAATCCAAAACCCCATCTAAAAAGCTTGCTGTCTGCCCATTGGCTCTTTGCTACAACAACAACAGATTATGATCAATCACTATGATACATTTTACTACCACAAATTTTCTGTCAGACTTATAGGGTTGGAGCTCTTGAGGACAGCACAGTATTTTTAAGCATTCCTTTTCTATATGTGCATATGATTCCTGTCTTGTTCAATTTCCATGACAAAGGTAAAGGCTCATAAGTAGTTACTAGGTTTCCAATTCAGGTGATGCAGGTTTCAAGTTGCCCCTAATCACTGGTTAAGTGCCTTGCTCAGGGTCACACAGTAGGCAAATGAAGACTGGGGATATCAATCCATGAACCACAGGAAGCAGCACATTAACAACACATTGATTTAATCCTCTGTGCTAGCAGCTACCTAATAGGGGATGTGGAATCAATTAAAATTTACCTCTGCTTCATTGATGAAGTTTTGAGGTTGGGAAGTTGGTATAATGGTTAAGGTATTTAGCTTGTAGACACAAGGTGCAGGGTTTGATTCTTACATGGGGTAACGAGCTGGGCTTAAACTGACCCACAAGGGCAGTTAGCATAGTATTAAACTATGAGGTTAGTCGCGCTAGGTTAGTGGCCTGTCCTCAGAGGAACCTCAAGTTGGAATTAATACTGACTAAAGAAGGTTTGGCCAGGGCACTGCTGAACTTCCTTCTCTCCTTTCTTTGAGGAGTGCCATGGGATCTTTTTTGCATCCACTTGAGCTACTACCAGACAGATGAGACCTTGGTGTAATATTTCATGTGAAGGATGGCACACCCAGGAGTGCTGCACCAAGCCCCATTATGTTACAAGTATTCTACTTGATGTTCTCTTAACTTTTATGACATGTGACTTACTATAGCCTTCAGTCTATTGTCTGAACCATTTTCCTCCACAATTATATCCTGGCCATAATTAGGACTAGCTTGTACAGAGATTCTGCTTAAGGCCTCCAAGAGTTTCTGAAATACCTTCTGGAAGGTTGCAGCCTGGGTAATGTAATATGGACTATTCTTTTGAATAATGTCCTTGAAAGTGGTGGCTATGGCAATGTAATGAAGGTCAAACTTTCTGAAATATGCCACTGGCCCATGGAATGGTCTTCTCTAAAATTTGGTAACCAGGGTAAGCCATACCTGGTTAGCAATTACTTTGCCATCCTCTGTCCAAAGTTTGCCACCACCTGCCCTAAGACCAAGGTAAGTTACTTTGCCAATTCTGCCTGTGATGTGTCTGCCTTCTTAGTCAACCCAGGCTTCTTTATTCTGCTGAACATCTCTCTTTGACAAATTGCACGTCTGTGACACTATCAAAAAAACAACATAATTTATGTAGGCAAGAGCACAGTCGCCACCTCCTGTTATGATGTGATCTACCAACTTCTATAAAGTTGCTGGAGCATTTTTCATTTCAAGAAGCATTTTGATGAATTCATATAACTCAAACAGGGCAGCAAACAATGACTTCTACATTGCAGTGGCTAATCATCTAGACATAAGAAAGCTTTATTTGTCTGAAGCATGGAGTATAGATCTGCTGCTGTATGACTGTTTACTTTCCTATAGCCTACATAAAACCTTGTTCTTATATCTTTGTTTTGGCACCACCTTCACTAGTGATGCTCAGGGACTGTTAAATTACTATATTAACCCTAAATTAACATTTTCTGAAGTTTCTCCAGCATGGTCTGCCTGACTTGCTCAGATACTTGGTACAATCTCTGTTTGATTGGTCATTGGATCTTGCATCTACATGGTATTGAGCACACAGAATACATTATTCCTTAGTAGTGTTTCCAAAACTCATGTAACATTTCTTGGAGCTCTCAAATCTGTGAAGGGGATGCCCACTATGCAATGTACTGTCAAAACTCCCTAAATTCCTCATTTAGGTTACTGCATATACTTAGTACTAAATCTATCTGGTATCACTAGGGCTTACTCACAAAGACATGGAAGAGTTTGTGTTTCTACCTTCTACCAACAATTTTACCATCTCATTAGCATAAATTACCTTTCTCAAAGGAATGAAAGGCCCTCTGATGCTGCCTACATCTTATAATGGAGGGATTGTCCTGCTGTTGATAGATACCTTAGTATGGAAACTTTTCTTTGAAGAATCAGTAGGGTAGTTGGGTTAAGAGGTAAGTCTAGCATGTTGCAAGCTATGTAGGTAATAGTAGTAGCACTAAGTGGGAATAACTTATGGAGAGAGCAATGCTAAGCCAAAGTTCTACATTAAATTTTATAGCATTCCTAGAAGACTTAGCATTGATGTTGATGAAGTCATAGTGCGGAAGGGATCATAGTACTATTGGTAATTCTGCTGTAGCCAGGCCTCAACCCTGCATGGAGAAACATTTAAGAGCACAGAAGACTAGGTGTAAGTTTTGCAAGGAGAAGAGCCAGAGCAACCTGTGAATGGGATTATGTCTTGAAGTCGGGAGATTTACTTTCATGATTCCGATGTACCAAATTATAGTAGGTTAGACATTAGGTTTGGGTCTTGTAGCCCACAGAGTAACTGTCTTTTGCATGAAGTCCTACCCTGCAATGTATTTGATCACAATGCAGGCTTTTAAGTTTAGATCAGTCATAAGAAAGGGGAGCTAGAAGTCATGGTGGATGGACTGTCTTATTCTTATTGATGAAAAGGCAATGTAGTTTATAAGAAGAAGGAAATCGGTTGTCTTAAGGATGATAACTCATCAAGTTCTCCTTTGGTATAGTGGAAGAAATCTTATGAGTATTTTTAAAGCAGCCACATAAATCATTATGAATAAGAAGAACAGGTAAATCAGAAGACTTTAGGTGTTGGTATATAATTTGTGAGATAAGTGTGGAGCACCAGGTTTAAGAATGAGTTCTATATTGGACAGTACAAATCCATGCACAGGCAATAAGAAATGCCAAATAAAAGCCAGACTGATGTGTTTTTAGACAGTGGTCCAGCAGAGCTGGGCACTTCAAGATAAGCCTTAAAAGGCATTAGTGTGACATTTTAAAGAGTAATATGCAAGTAAAAGTTAATGTCACTGAGCAATGAGGGTTAGCACTGCTGTGTATAGACTCAAACCATAAAAAAGTCAAAATTTCCCTAGATAATTGTATTTATTTATTTATTTATTTAAGTTTGATGACTGGGGAAGTCTACTGGGCCAAGAAGAGCCCATTTTCAGTGGAGGCCCGGGGAGAAAAGCTCCATAATAATTGCAAGTTATATTTCAGATGTTGCAAAAAGACATAGTTCATACAGCTAATTAAACATTTACAGATAAGCTCCATGATATTTGCAATTGGCTTGTCACATTGTTACAAAAATGAAAAGACATAATTCAATACAGAAATTTCAACATTTACATAACGTGAATATTTTTGTTATAAACTCAATTGTAGGTTTAACATTTAAAAATATATAGATACTAGCCATTAGTAGGTCAGGAAAATATCATGCATGGACAGGGTAATAGTATATTTGAGACTGGAGAGTATAGTACAATAGATATTAGAGAAAAAAATAGTTTTTGGTAGGGGAGGGATTGTTTTGGGTGGGATGAAGTAATAGTAGAGGTAGTTGGATGAGAAAGTGCAAGGTGGAATGAGGGGGGGTTAAGTTGGAGCATGGCAAGGGCATTCCCATTTGGAAGAAAGATGAGACAGTAGCTGAGATTTGAAATTTGTATGGTTAGGTAGGTTGCATAGTTGTGTGAGGAGAGAGTTCCACTGTTAAACTAAGGAGTAGGACAGCAGTAGATGACCAGGAGGTCATGCAGGTTTGTGGACCTGAAAGAGATTTTGTTTTTTGGATCTGAGTGAGCGGTTGGGAATGTAAGGTTTAAAGGAAGTAGTGAGAGTTGGGCAGTTGGCAAGTTTAAAGATGAGCATGTGGGCAATGGTGAGTTTTAGGTAACCGAGGCAGTTGGGTAGTTCAAGCCAGTTGAGGGTAAGGAGGGAGTGGCGGTGGTGGGATGAGTTTTTTGAATTGGTTACAAATTTGAAGATCTTGTGGTAGCAGGATTCAAGTTTGGACCAAAGGCCAAGATGGAGAGTGGTGAAAAGAGGGTCACCATACATAAGGGAGGGGAGTAGGAAGGTGATTGCAAGAGTTTGATGGGTAGAGGGGCTTAGAAAGTGGTTGTGCCTGTACAGGAGACCTAACTTTTGGTGGGTTTTCTTGATTGCGGAGCAGATGTGGGTGTCAAATTTTAGTTCTTCATCAATAATGATGCCAAGAAGCTTGGTGTTGGGAATGATTTGAAGGAGGGTGTTGTTTTGACACTGTATGGTGAATGTGGATTTGTCAATGGAGTTTTTGGTAGGGGAATAAAAACATTAGTTTGGTTTTATTTGCATTTAGTGCCAGATGGTTAGACTGCATCCAGGTTTCTGTTTTGGAGAAGGCTAGTTGGGTTTTTGCTAGGAGCTTGGAGGGGGAGAATGCTGAGCAGATGATTGTTGAGTCATCTGCATATTGAATGATAGATGAGTCTGAGATGGATTGGCGAAAGCTGTTAATGAATAAGTTGAAGAGAAGAGGGCAAAGAACAGATCTAGGAATAGTGTGGATATGAACTTTCCTGAGTCGCTATCGAGGTTTATGGTTTCAAGAAAGGAAAGAAAGGCAGTCATGGTGCTGTGGTCAGGACAGAAGCCATGTTGGGTAGGGGAGAGAAGATTGTTTAGTGTTAGGTGTCCCATGAGTTGTGCTTGTTTTGTTTTTTCTAGTATTTTAGAAAGAGGGAAAGGATAGCAATAGGCCTGAAGTTGCTGGTATCAGTATTTTTGCCACCTTTGTGGAGGGGGGGGGGTGATGCAAGCATGGCACCAGATAGAAGGGATGCATGATTCTTGTATGGATCTATTTATAAGAATAGAGATGGGATAGGCAATGCTTTCTGCAGATTGTTTGAGGAAGGTGGGTGGAAGGTTGCCAGATGCATTGTGACAGGGTTTGAGTTTGAGGACAAGTCTTTTTATAGTGCTTGTGGGGATGGGCTTGAGGCATAAGAATGGTTGATGATTGTGATGGTGGTTTGGGCAGAAGGGGGTGTTGGAGGAGCGGGGGCTGGGAAGGAGGCTGATAGTTTAGCTATGCAGTCTATGAAGAATAAGTTGAACTGGCTGGGTATTTCAAGGTTAGAGAGTGTGGGGTCTGCGCAGAGATTTTCTTTGTTGCCAGAATGCAGCATAGATGAGATGGAGTCCCAGAATTTTGGGGGATTTTTTGAGTGCAAGGACTGGAGTTTGGAGTAGTGGGCTTTGCAGTCTTAATTATTAGTTTTTTTTTGTGGAGATTCATAGTTGCTTATACTCTAGGAGGGTGTTAGAGTTTTTATGTTTTTGATATTGTTTCCATTTTTTGTCCCTTTGGTGCAAGGCTAGTTTAGTATCTTTTGTTAACCATGGGCAGGGATTGGTTTTGATGTGTTTGGTTTGAGGGGGGGCTTGCTGATTGAGAAGGGTTAGGAATGAGTGTTTAAAGTAGGAAAAGGCATCATCAATAGGAAGGGTTTTTAGAGGGGATCAGTCAGTATGCTTTAAGCATTCGGAGAAAGTTAGAGGGTTGAAAGAGGAGAGGTTGCGGGTTTGGATATAGTGGTGTTGTTTATGCAGTGGAGATGGGAGATGGTTGGTGAAGGCTGGTAGGTGATCGCTGAGAGGATCAGGTAATGTTTCCAACTTGGTGATAAGGTTTGGGTGAGTTGTTAGGATCCAGTCAATGATGATACCATCTTTATTTGGTCTGGTTGGAGATCGTATTAATTGGGAGAAGTTGTACAGGTTGATTGTGTGGTACGGGTCTTCAGAGTTAATAGTATTCCAGTTGAAGTATCACTGAGTATATAGTTTTCATTTTTTATATTGGAGGAGAACCAAGAAAGGATGTTTTTAAGAGTTTTGATATTATCACCAAGAGGAATATAGAAGGCAGCAATACATATGGACTTGTGGTTGTTTATTTTTAGTAAACCTATTATAATTTCAGCGTTGGCAAAGGTTGGTATTTTATTGGTGTAGGGAGTTATGGTATGCGAGGTGGGGTATATTATTGCTACTCCACCTCCTTTTTTGTGGGCTCTGTCATTGTGAATGATTTGGAAACCTGGTGGTAGGATTTCACTATCTTTTATAGAGGTTTTCAAACAGGTTTCAGAAACAGTGATAATGAGTGGTTATGGGAGAGCCAGGCATGGAGGTGAGGAAGTTTGTTTTTTAGGCTTTGTGCATTAAGTGTTGTAAGGTGACTGGACTTTGAGTTTTTGGGTTGAGTGGAGGGTTTGGTGAGACTGATGTTAGAGATGGGTCCGGGGTTGGGGTGGATGTCGCCGGCTAGTGAGAGAGTGATGTGGTGGAGTAGACGAGTGAGGCAGTGTGTTGGGCAAGTGTAGCTTGAGTTGCATGAGAGTAGTGATTTTCTGGTATCACATTTAAGAGGGGAGAATGGGGGGATTGAGTTGGGAGCAGCTTTGGTTTGAAAAAATAGATTCGGTTAGAGGTAAAGAGTTCATGTGAAATGGATGAGTAGGATGGGAAGTAAGGTTGATGGTAAGATGTAGTGGATTGTGTGTGAGAGTTATGACAAGGGTTGGGAAAAAGTGTGAGATAGGTAAGAGAAGAGAGAGAGAGATTAGTAGGGCAAATGGGGTTATAGGGAGAGATGTTATGTAGAGCATTGTAGGACGGGTGGATGTTTGGGGTGATGTAGATCTACAGGTGAGATTTGGCTTAGTTGTATTGTAATTGGAGATGTGTTGGGTGGGGAGGAGTCAGGGGATGTATAAAAGTACAGGTAGTGGGGGCGGGTTAGATTTAGGGGCAGGCTAGAGGAGCAGAATGAGCCTGAAGGGTTTATTGAGTGGGTTACACCTTACCTTCCGGGAGGAGCAGCAGTCGCCAAACAGAAAACAATCAGTGAGAAAGTTAGCAACTAAAGAAATAGGGCAGCCTATTGGTTTGGTTTGAATGTTACTTTTCTGTTTGTTTTTATTATTTATGCACCAGTGGGGTGCTGCAATTCACTGAGAAGTAAGAAAATAATGTAG
Source organism: Protopterus annectens (assembly GCF_019279795.1). Lineage (NCBI taxonomy): Eukaryota > Metazoa > Chordata > Ceratodontiformes > Protopteridae > Protopterus > Protopterus annectens. The sequence goes on along the minus strand of NC_056733.1, from coordinate 1,183,730,260 downwards.
TTGTGCCAGGGGTTATAGAAAGGGACATGCAGTAAATTATGACTCAATAGAGTACGAATTAAAAAAAGAATGGAATATGGTATAAGCAAGTACACTACTGGGGATTCATATGAAGCAAGAGCAGAAAAGCTAAGTCAAAGGATGGTGCCTTTCAACATCATGTTTTTTGATTCAATATGTAAGTACAATCATAAGTACAAATGGTACTAACAGTTGTGCACACTACTGAGGGATGCCCGTGGGACAGATAGAAACAGAATGTAGTCAGGCAGAGGTTTTTAGTATTTAAAGATGGTGACGCAGCTCAGGGGAGGAATATTTAACTCTCAAGAGGAAGAGGGAAGGAATAGACAGGATTGACAGGGCTGAGAAGCTTACAATAAGATTATGTTAGGAGACCAATGTGGGGGCTAAGAGCCAGGGCTTGGAGAAAGCTGTGAGAAAACAAGTTTGACAGGGCTAGGAAACTTACACTAGAATTATGTTAGGAGAATAAGAAAAGGGGCGGGAGACTATGGACCAAGACTTGGAGAAAGCTGTGAGAAGAGAAAAACAATCAACCAGTCAGCCTAGGTCAGTACCTAAAGTGATTTGTTTATCTATGTGAATTCAAAAGCAGATTTAGTAGAGCATCAGGGAAGTAGAATGTAAAATAAATATAAAGCTTTGGGAAACTATATATTTATTACAATAATGGGTGAATAAAATATAAGAATATAAAATAAATGTGATATGCAAGATAAATAAAATATAAGAATATAAAATAAATGCAAAGCTTGGAAAAATGTGTATATTTATTACAGTAAAAGGGAGGAAAAAGGGGGGGGGCAGTATTGTACACAGCAGAAGAATCAGTAGGAGTATCACAGAGACAAGATTATAATAGACCTACACTGCTCACAGTCTGTTGATAAAAGTTGAACTTGCAGTGGCTTTTACTGGTTTGTACGGGGTTCCACTCTCCATGTTCTTGTATGCAGGCAGTTGCTTCAGGTTTTTTTTTTTGTTGTTGGACCTTTGAATGTGTTTAAGGGAACTGCTCACAGTCTGTTGCTAAAAGTAGAACTTGCAGTGGCTTTTACTGGTTTGTAAGGGGTTCCGCTCTATGCGTTCTTGTATGCAGGCAGTTGCTGCAGGTTTTTTTTTTTTTGTTCGTTGGACCTTTGAATGTGTTTATGGGAACTGCTCATAGTCTGTTGATACAAGTAGAACTTGCAGTGGCTTTTACTGGTTTGCTACTAGAGAACCCTCTTAACCTTTTCTGATTCTCTGCTCACAATGCAATTGCACACTGCTGCCCAGTGTTCAACCCAGCTATGCTTTTTGAGCTGCTGGTGCAGGTTTCTATCCCTAAACCTTCCAAATATTTGCTGATTTTACTACTTCTACAGCAGAACCTAGTCCATCCAGCCCACCCTGCACCACTTATTATAAAATACACCTGACATAATGGAAGGTCAGTTTCCCACCATTTCTCCAGCCAACCTGATTGACATGGGCATCTTGCTGCAATGTAGCAATTGCCTCATATATACAGACAGCCTACTACTCCTAAAACATGCAAATACAATATGTGAGAGATGTATTTATAATATAAATCTGGAATCAATGCTCTCTCTCTCTCTCTCTCTCTCAAGTAACAACAAACCAAAGACCAAGCAGGTTGTCAGCAACCACACTCCACCTCCCACATAGTCCCTTTTTTAAGCAATATCATAAGAGCAAAAATCCTGACATAAAAATATCTGTCAGAAACAAACTCAAGGTTGTGCTGCTTAATGGGAGGATTCTAAATCAGAAACTGCACTCACTTGAAGAACTTCTCACCCCGGAATATGCTGATGTCTATGCAGTCACAGAGACATGGTTCAAGTTATCAGAAAGTACCCTTCCCATGCAGTGCTCTAATGCCGTCTACACATTCAGACCACACAATGAACATGAAAAAACTAAAGGAGGAAGAGTATCCATTTTCATTAAAGACAAACACACCTCTAGACTGGTTAAACAGTATGACTCCCTAGAGTTACTCTGAGTCCAACTAACTGTAGGAAAGACCCTCCTCCATGTCATTGTTAGCTATAGGTCTCCCGCCAGGAACCATGAAAACCACATATCTTACCTGAACCTACTTCAGTCACTCTCAGTACAGAAAGATATCCTGGTCATGGGTGACTTTAACTATCCTTCCATTGATTGGGTAGCATATATGAGCACAAACATGTTCACCCAAAGGTTCCTGGACTTTGTTAACACACGGGCCTCCGCTGGAAACAGGTTCTGTGGGACCTAGTCGGACTTTCCCGGTCAACAAATGATAAATAAAAAAAAAATAAAAATAAAAAAATGCTCTGGACTAGATAGTCAGCATCCCCACAAGGAGCTCTAACATCCTTGACATAGTGCTCACCAACACTGGGGATTGTTGCACCACCACATGTGTGGGGCTCTCCCTGGTAAAGAATGATCATAAATCAGTTTCATTCAAAGTAACAATCTTATCTGACCCACCCTCAGGAGAAAAAGGTTAAAAGGTTTCTCCAAAGCAAACTATAGCGTACTGAGGTGTACACAAATGCATTGTATAAACACCTGCATAAATGTATTACACTCAGCCATACCGGAACAGATCAAATCAAGACTGTCATGAAAAAATAAGCCACCCTGGTGGACATCCAGCATAAATAGGTTATACATTAAGAGAAAGAAACTGCTGTAATAAAACAAGAGGGAACAGCCCCAGCAAGGAAGAACTCCCTCCAAAGCATAAACAAGCAGATTAGACATCTTTTAAAGTCATTTATTGCTAATTATGAAACTAAATTAGCATCCCTAGCTAAGGAAAATCGCAAAGCATTCTTTAGCTACATCTGAAATCTAAAAGGGAAGGCCCAGCTTTGTGCTGAACTAGCTGTGGATGCTAACACTTATACTGAACCTGAGGACACTGCCAATCTGCTAGCACACAGGTTTGCCGAAAACTCCACCACCCTGTCCCCAACAATCATACCCCATAACATACCTCTCACCAGTCCTCTACCTAGTATCTCCAGACAGCATATCATAGCCTCATTATTCAAGGCCAAAGACACAGCCTTTATGGGACCGGACAACACCCAGGCTGCTTATTGAATGGTCTAAAACAGGAGTCTACTTATTAAATGGTCTAAAGCAGGAGTTAGGGGAACCACTGAGCATGCACTTCAATCTCAGTCTAAACACTGGCTTTGCCTCAGCTGAGTGGAAAACAGCAACTGTAATCCCCATTGCTCAAATGGGGTCCCTCCACTGACCCATAAACCTAATCAGCCTTATCTGCAAAGCCATGGAAAGAATCATCGTGGACCTTATCAACAAGGATATAGGTGACCTTCAGACTCTTGACCTGACCCAGTTTGGCTTCTTTAAGGGCAGATCTTGCTTGCTAAACCTGGTGGACTTCTTTGAGAATGCCACCAAGAACCTGGATGAAGGCAAAATCATTCATACTGCCTATCTCAACCTAGCCAAGCCCTTTGACACAATCTCCCACTCAGGCATCATTGAGAAACTCATCCAGCTGAGGATTAACCCTTACATCACTAGATGGGTTGCCAACTGGCTCACAAACTGAACACATACAGTCAAAATTGGGGATGCCAATTCTACTAGCAGACCTGCTACCAGTGGTGTTCCACAGGGATCTCTGCTAGGCCCCCTACTCTTTGGTATCTTCTTTTCAAAAGTTCAGGCAAAAATAGATGGCCTATGGCTTACCAAGTTTGCTGATGAATGAAAACTTGGTGCAATCATTGAATCCCCTAAGGATATCAACATACTACAAAATGGGTTTACACAAATGATTGGTGTCAAAGCCATGGACTTAAACACAAAAAATGCATTATCATCCCATTTACCAAAGGAGAAACCACTGCTAATTACAACATTTATAATACCCCCTAAGCTCAAACCTTTTGGTGAGAGTTGATAGCAACCTTAATTTTGATCATCATGTGTTCACTGTAGTAAGGAAGGCCTTCTACAATGTACACCTCATAAAGAAGGGTAGAGCATCCAACGCTAAGGAAGTTATAACTTCTCTGTACTCATCTCTCATCAGACCAATAATAGAGCAAAATGCTTCCTTCTGTATGTACCGCACCAAACATCTGCAGCAACTGGATAGACCTCAGAGGTTTCTCACCAAGAAAATTCAGGGCCTACAACACATGACCTACATGGACAGACTGAAACCCTTATCATTTCACTCAGTATTGTTGTGTCTGACCTACAAAGCAGTCTCAGACCCTACTTTGATGAAGCTGCTGCACATCCACAAATCTAAAGCCTTGCAATATTAACAAGACATGCTGAAGAAATAGATATGCCTCTCAGATGTTGCCACTCTGCTGGAACAAACTCCCAGTTCATGTAAAACAGAACTCCTCAATGACCCTCTTTAAAAGTAACCTGGACAATTGAATGGGAAACCAAAATTTACACCAGGGTTTCACCTATGTTCCTCTTAGACAGGGGCAGTCAGTGCTGATCTTAGATTTGTGTGCAAACATAGACTATATATATATATATATATATTGGTCCATAAGGAAACAAGGGTATAACATGGCTAGGCTTGTAGAGGTCTTAGGGCCAATAGCCTGGTAACCTCCTATGATCATATGATCATATGATATGGGGAGAGGCTATATAGCACTGACCATAGGAATATGTGAAGCTTTTAAGAGATGTTTAAGAGGCTGTAGTAAAGCCAGCTGCTCATGCAGTAAAGTGGAAGTATGGTGACCTCACATCTATGAGTCTTGGATACCCTAGTCTGAGGTGGCCCAGTCGTAATTCCAGTGATAGTCCAGCCATTCTAAAGGGAATAAGAGGTAGATGGTAGTTTTACTCTGAGATGTTTTTTTTCCTCCTCTGGCATTCATGGTGCTATCTGTCCACACTGGTTTTAGCACCTATCTCTTTGCCTCTCTGGACTTTCAATATGGATTTGCTGAGACTTGGGCATTTAGGGGCTCAGCATGTCTGAGCTTCCATCCAGGTTTCTTTTTTATATTTTTATTTATGATCTACCCATTTCCCCCCACCCTTGGGGACCTAATGGTATGCATGGGGGCAGGCATGAAATGGAGATGTACGGTGTGCTGCCCTTCCTCCTCTGCAGCTGAGCCATGTCTCCACCCTGTTCTCATCTTAAGGCACGCTAACCAATGTGTCTTCTCCAGATTCCACCAGGGAGAGTCAAGGTAGATACCAATAGATACTCTCACCCACCCTGTGATGAGACCACCCATCCCTCTTTGCTGCCCAAGCTACTAAATGAACCTTCGGTCACCTGGGTCATAGTCAAAACATTATCCCCCTACATCACTGGAGAGGCATATTCTTTGAGATTAGATGGAAGAGGTCAGTCTTGGACTTGGTTTAGTATTGTTTAAATGCTTGCAGGATAGATATAGCTCAGCACTTCAAGATCTTTGGAGACTTTTTAAAGCTGAGGGATAACATCTGCAAGTCTGAGTTGAGGAGTTTAAAAATGATCATGGCCAAAATAGCAGCTCCCTGTGTGGCTGTGGCTACTCTGGCTCCCAATGTGCATTTCATGTTTTTTCTGTGATTTTTGTCAGTATGTTGTCTGTTTGTGAGCCGTTCAGCTGGTGGGTGTGTGATGCTTGCAGTCATGGAGTTTCAGCTTGGTCTGGAGGATTTGTCATTTTTGTTTTGATGATCGTTGGTCTCGGAGATCTTTGAGCTGATCATGGTCATTTGGCCTTCAGGGTGGCAGCTGCACCAAATGCAGGTATCAGAGCCTGACTTCTGGAATGGAATTTTCCTGGTTCTGTTGGATTCTGTTGGGTTGAGGACTGGTCCAGGACTTGGGAAGTTGAAAAATGGAGCTGGCACTCTCGGTGAGGATGTTGTGGATGGAAAGGAGTGCTGTGGTCACTGTAATTGTTCAGGCCTCAGGTGGTGGAAATTGCATCGAGTGCAAGTAGTGGGATTGCAGGGAGTTGGAAAGAACAGACTGGACTTCAGACATTGCTAGTGTGTGGATGGTCTGGTGACAGTGTGGATGATGATGGTGAAATGGCTGTGGTCATGCCAATTACCACTAGGATGGGCAGAGCATGGTTATTGTAGCTTCAGTGCCTTCAGGTGGCCTGGCTTGGACTATGTGGTGTTGTTGATGCTGTTGTCATTGCTGTGTTGCAGTTGCTGTTGTTATGTGTATTGTGTATGTGTACATTTTGTACATGAGCCTAGAGAAACATAATTTCATTCAGCTGTGCACTGTTGCTGTATGGTTGAATGACAATAAAATTTTAATTCACTTTACTTTAAGGTGTGGAGTCCATGCTGTCACATGGGTCTATATTAGATCACCAAACGCTTAAAAAAGCAAACTGTGATTAATCGACCCTATGTAAGCAAAAGCTTGACAATTTCAAACTGTCAGAACAGCAATTTTTTTCCTAGGGAAAAATAAATCGCTGTTCCAACAAAAAAAAAACTTTACACATTACATTAAGTGGGGGGCTGTGCCCCCCCACAGCCCCCTACTTAAATATACCAACTCCGAGACTGCACTACAGTGCCGAAAATGGCAAAGTAATGAAGCAGCCAAGCAAATACTTTCCTAGGGAAAGAATTTGCTCAAAAGCCGCTTTGATATTTTGCCGTTTCAGGCTTTTGAGTTTGTCCAGTACACATTTGAAAGAATGCGTCTTTGGTCTTCTAATAGGTAACCTGTCACATAAGGTCAAATATGTATACCCAATTTAACATGAGACGATTCCTTTTCAAAAGTAACTTACAGCCACAGAGTTTTGATCAGGAGTTAAGCAACACCATAAAGAGCATTGTGTCTATAGGCAGAAGTCTCTGGAACTATGAAAGGATATGATAGCATGCATTGTTTAAAAATGTTATGTCTATTAAAACCATATTTGTTATTATTGTTTATACATCAGGGTATTGGACACCACAGTTAAGACAGACCCTGAGATTCAGCAAGCAGTCATGCAGGAATAACTTATTCCTGCACAGCATGGACTGTTCCTATGCAGCACAGCAGTGCACCATGAATATTTATGAAGGCACCCTGCCATGCTTGACATTGTTCCTTGTACGAGCTCAGGGGATGTGTCTGAGAGCAGAGGTCTCACAATACATATGCCCCTTGAACACCAGAATTGCCTTTCAGCAATTAAAAATGAGCGAGGATGCTCATAACACCCCCAACCCATCAGGATAACAAATCTGTGGTCAAAGGCATAAGGGACAATTGTCGCTACCAAGCCAAAAGCTGTTAGGATAACACAGGTAGCATAAACACATAGTGCACACCTCCCAAACCATCATAGTAAGGAATGTGGACAAAGCCAAAAGGGACAATTGTCCCACAAAACAGAAAGCTCATAAAATAACAGGTTCAGCATCAGCAGAGATATTCTGAAGGTTATAGATAAAATAAGACAACAAAACTTCTTTTTTTTTATAAATGCGATAAAGTTTAAGCGTAGCTGCCCGGGTGTGCCCGTTGTTTAGCTACACTTAGTTCAGGTTAAACAGCACAAGAAGTTAAATAGCAAAACCTACATAAACAGTATTGCAATGATGTAGTGGTTAGAGTGTATACTTTATGAGCAGCCATTCCTGTTTTGATCCCCATTGTAACTCATTTTCATTTTACATGTGAAAGCAGTACATAAACATATTTTTTATTATTACCTACTAAATAACATATATTTGTTAACTGGTCTACTGCATTAGGTCCAGATTTGAGGTATCCATTTAATAACGTTGTGAAATCCCCATATAAACACAAGTGCCCCATACAGTATAGTCACACATGAATAAATGTAATGAAAGCACATTGGGGGATGTCAGGGACAGTAAATACATTTATAATATCTAATGAATGATGACTCAATGCCATACAGCAGATAGTCTATAAAATGAAAAATAAGCAATGCTAAGCATTGCATAGCTCTGCTTACCAGGTGTAAGCATTGTGTAAATATGACTGCTAAGCAATCAGTAGCCCAGCTAAGTGGATTTGCCCATCGGTAATCAGTGCTGAACCTGTCCCTTTAAACACTGCCAACCTTAGCTAAGCAGGTTTGCCCGTAGCTTAGCTCAGCATATTCAATACCATCCAATCATGGCAAAGGGCAGGAAATTGGCTATAATTAAACCCCCACAGGTGGGAATACAGATCATAACTGGTTGCAGCTTCCCACTGTAGACAGTATGGCAGGAGTCAGTGAGAGGATGTACTTCCAGGTGCAGCGCTGGGGTATACAGGAGTCCAAGGTCATGCAAGACTACTGGTACAAAACCATGACAATAGACTGCTGCAGGGCCAGTACCAAGGCTCCCAATATAAAATGGAAGCCTGGGACCATCTCACCCATGATCTCACCAGTGCCACTGGTATCCCTCGGACTGGTGAGCAGGTCCGACACCACTATGCCGACTTGAAGTAGAGAAAGAGGGAGCTCCTGGATGAGTGGGTCCAAGAAGCAAGGCAGAGGGGTGATTTCCCAGCAGTGTGTAAGTACTCATACTGATAACTGTTTACTAATGTTCAGCCTGTGTATATAATGGATAGGTATGCCTAAATACTTCTCTAGTTCCCTTACAGCTGCAGCTGAGTTGGCTGTGAATCAGGAAGCCCATACTAGTAGGCTGCAAAAGCTGTGTTGTGAGGCTGGTGAGTAACAATCCTGCTTGTAATAGTCATACCAAATAAATATAAAGTAGTAGAAAGTCACCTGACAGCATAAAAACTGTTGTATGGGTTGTACTGAATAAACCAGACAATATAACAGTAATAGTCCCATATAGGTCATATTTAAATAAAACTGTAACTGCCAGGCAATAAAGCTCTAAATCCTGGACTGCTTGTGCTTACTCTGGTATTGTATGGCATTTATTGTTGCATTCTCTAAATAGTAATGTTGTGTTAACCACTGTTACCCACACTGTGCTACATAAAGAAATGTCTAGGAATGTCTGTATAAGACTGCTGTAAGTACAAGATCAGATTGTACAACCAAGAGAGACTTAGACAGAAAACAGTGAAAATATGCACAGCATTATCCAAATACCACACTCTACTATGACTTAAATTGTTGTATTTTTAGCAGACCCAGCCATGATTTGAATCCTGGGAGTGGTAGTAAGTTGTATGCATAATCATACCTCTCAACTGTACAGATTTTTCAGAATGTCCGGATAATTGGCTCATATGCGATGATCTCAGAATTGTAGTCATAAAATAATGACATACATTTGATTTTCAGACCTCAAAACCTTCAGAAAATGTATATTAAAACAAATCCTGTCACTCTAGCAAATCTCCATGTTTATGACAGCAATATTCAAAACATGTCCTTATTTGTAACCCCATATTGTCAAGCTTTGTCCAGAGTGTGTGCATTAAGAGATTGAGAGGTATGTGCATAATATTAACTTTGAATCTGGGAATATGTGTAGAAACAGTCAGGTAGTGTTAACAAACATTGCCTCCACAGGTCTACAAGGTAAGAGAAAAAAAAAATTTCTGCTTTTACTGTATTTGTGTTTCTTCCTACTTTATTTTGCTTTCGCGTCATCTTAAAAGTACTCAGTTGTATTTATTACTGCTTGGTGTAACTCATTCTAAGCCTTTTAGTTTAAGCACTTGGGCTTCAGACCAGTTGTTTTACATTAAGAAGGTTTGTATTCTGCACTGTAGTGGCAGAACAGGTAGCTTACATCCTTCTAAGTTGGGAACTGCTGATTGAGGGCTCAGTATCTGTTATTCTAAAAGTGTATTAATTCTGGTTTAAGCACTTGGGCTTCAGGCCAGTTATTTTACATTAAAGGGTTCGTGGTCTGCACTCTTGTGGGAGGAGAGGCTGGACTCTGCCCTTCTGAGCTGGGAATTTCTGGTTAAAGGCTTATAGTGCCTGCATATTTGAACTGCTTCTTACTGAAATTGGTACATCTTGTTTGCTATAGCGTAGACTAGATCCAGGCCTGCTGAATCTAGCTTTGTTTGTATAACTTGAGCACTAATCCAGGCATTCTTTAAAGTATTCAATTGTATTTACTACTGCTTAGTAGTAAATTGATTAAAGTGTAGCTATCATTCTAAGTCTTTTGGATTAAGCACTTGGTCGTCAGACCAGTTGTTTTACATTAGGAAGGTTTGTGGCCTGCACTGTGGTGGCAGGACAGGGAGCTTACATCCTTCTAAGTTGGGAACTGCTGATTGAGGGCTCAGTGTCTGTTATTCCAAAAGTGTATTAGTTCTGGTTTAAGCACTTGGGCTTCAGGCCAGTTATTTTACATTAAGAAGGTTCGTGGTCTGCACTCTTGTGGGAGGAGAGGCTGGACTCTGCCCTTCTGAGCTGGGAATTTCTGGTTAAAGGCTTATAGTGCCTGCATATTTCAACTGTTTCTTACTGAAATTGGTACACCTTGTTTGCTGTAGCATAGACTAGATCCAGGCCTGCTGAATCTAGCTTTGTTTGTATGCTTGTTGTTTGTTTGCTTGTTATTTCCCTGAAATGCTAATACCACCTAAAATGCGGCTTTTCAGCGCTTCTGTGGATCCCTAGTGATATATGCATTGCTTACTGTACTTATTTCCTTGTTTTACTTAAAAGAAAGTTACTGTTTGTCATTTTTGCATTTAAGTTACCTGTAACACATTGCATTTAAGTTACCTGGCACTTGCTCACTAAAACAATTATATAAGTCAGCACTAAAAAATTAAAAGCACTACACCCTCACAAACTCCCGTTGAGTACCTTGTTCCCCATTGGCCCTTTTTTTTCAATTATAAAGGAATTCCAAATACTATTCTGGCATGTCCAAAGGTCAGTTGTCAATCTCCTCTCTGGTCTAGCTGGTGAATCTGGGAATCTTGAGGCAATGTTACAACTGCCTCATGTACACAGACAACCCTCTCCTCCTCCCAACAAATTCCAACATATGTGAGAGATGCATCCATATAGCCAAACTGGAGGCTAAGGTCTCTCAAATCAGTACTGGCGTAACCAGTCAGGAGGAGAAGGAAACCACACTCACTACAATTCCAGTCTCACATATACCTACCACGACAGCAAGCCAAAAACATAAACACACAAAAACATACTCAGAGGCTCTAAATAAAAATCTGTCTAAGCAGCAGAGACCTCCAAAGCAGACACCCAAGCAACCGCTACCCCAAAACAAAACATGTGCAACACATAGCTCACAAAGCCAGTGTGCCGAACAGTCACAGCCCTTAAGGCTAAACAACACACCTGATACACTTGTAATAGGTGACTCTATCGTCAGGCACACTGACGTCCCGCTCACCAGGCTGAACAAGGAGAAGGTCATGGTGAGCTGCCTGTTGGGTGCTAGGATCCGCCACATAACACAAGCACTCAGGTCACTCCAAGGCAAGAACAAATATGACTCAGTCATTGTCCATGCTGGTGTGAATGACCTGAGACGTACCTCCCTGGACTACATGAAAAGAGACATAGAGGAGCTCTCTGATCATGTGGCCCAGGCCGGTATGACCCTGACCTTGAGTAGCATCTTAACCTCACCAAGAATGATGCCACAATATGAAGACAAGATGATCAATTTCAACAATTGGCTTAAGTATTGGTGTCATTCAAAGGGGATCCAATGCCTGTCAGCCTGGGATGACATGCTCAACAAGCCACAATGCTTCACTAGGGACGGCTTGCACCTGTCACCCCTGGGCTTTTGGATATTGGCAAAGGCTCTTGCTACCCCTATAGTGCCTTTTTTAGGCAAGGCTCAAAAGACAAACCCACCTCCATAGGAATCACGCCAGAAGTCTAAACCTCAAGATGCACACATTCAAAACTCTCCTTAGCATGGAGAGCATCAATATCTGTGCAGGAACAGAAACCTGGTTCAAGGCTCCTGAGAGCACACCAGCACTACCAGGTTATACCTCATACCATGCTTTTCGACCTCAAAACTTGGACCGAACAACAAAAGGAAGGGGGTATCAATATTCATCAAAGATACCCACACCTCCAGGTTGGTGGCACAGCACGAAGCATCAGAGACTATCCATGTGCAACTAACAGTGGGTAAAACTGCCTTCCAGTTTATAGCCTGGTACAGACCACCCTCCCAAACCCAGGAACTCCACTCGGCCTTCCTGAGAACACTAGAAAATATGAAGGTCTCTCCAAACACCATTATATTGGGCGACTTCAACTACCCAAACATAGACTAGGAGCATTAGCCTAGCTCCAACACCCTAGCCCAAAGGTTCCTAGAATTTATAAACTCAAATGCTATGGAACAACTTGTTACCACTTCCACAAGAGGGGAAAACATACTGGACCTGATCATCACTAACATGGGGACTCTATGCTCCAGACCAGAAGTGTATCCGTCACTGGTAAGATCAGACCATAAACTAATCTCACTGGATATTCACATCCCGACCCCACCTCCTGCCCAGAAAACCACAGTGAAAAACTTCTTTAAAGCAAATTTCACACTCCTCAAACCCGAGGTGGAATCGTTCAAAGCCCCCGGGCCTGTGGAAAATACGGCCCAGACCGCAGAATCTTTTATGAATGCATTCTATGAACACCTTCAGGAATGCATGGATCATGCAATCCCAAATAAAACCAAGACCCAATCCTCCAAAGGCAGACATCCTGTCTGGTGGATCCCAGCCATAAACAAACTATACAATAGAAGGAGGAAGCTTCTAAATGATAGAGCAAAATCCCAAAAAGGGAAGGCATCTCTGATCAGTATTAGCAAAAAACTACAGGCACTCATAAAATTGTCTAAGGCCAGCTTCGAGAGAAAAATTGCACAGGACACTAAGGATAATCACAAGGCTTTCTTTAGTTATGTTAGGAACCTGGATGGGAATTCCCAGATATGCTCAGAATTAGTCCAAAAATGACAAAAAATAAACCGAACTCACAGACATTGCCAACATCCTAGCTGACAGGTTCAGCGCAAACTTTTCACCCCCTCACCACCAAAAGGGCAAATATCTATCCCAGCATAGTGATGCCCCCCTGACATCTCAGATGGTCAGGTAAGAGCCGCCCTCTCCAAAGCAAAAAACACAGCATCAATGGGACCAGACGGTGTCCCGGGCTGCGTCCTACATGAACTCCAAGAAGAGCTAAACCCAAATATAAAACTACTGTTCAATCTCAGCCTTACTACAGGATATGTACCCAAAGAGTGGCGTACAGCAACAGTGGTCCCTCTCCACAAAGGTGGTGCCTCAACGGATCCTGGAAACTATCGCCCCATAAGCCTGACTAGCTTGGTCTGCAAAGCTATGGAAAGGATCATCATGGACCTCATAAATAAAGATATTAGGGACCTACAGACACTGGATCCTACCCAGTTTGGCTTTGTTAAGGGCAGATCCTGCCTCTTAAACCTGGTTGATTTCTTTGAAACAGTCACCAAGGCCATTGATGAGGGGAAGGTGGTCCACACAGCCTACCTGGACCTCGCAAAAGCCTTCGATACAATACCCCACTCGGGCATTAGAGTTAAGCTCACCAGCTTAAATATAAACCCCTATGTCACTAGATGGGTTGCAAACTGGCTCAAGGACAGAACCCACATGGTTAGAATTGCTGGAGCCATGTCAGACTCCAAATCAGTTACAAGTGGCATCCCACAAGGCTCAGTCCTGGGACCTCTCTTGTTCGGTATATATTTCTCGGAGGTACAGGCCAACACGGAAGGACTGTGGCTGACCAAGTTCGCAGATGACTGCAAACTGGGCACCATAATCGACTCTCCAGCTGACACAAGCATCCTCCAAACGCGCCTCATAGAAACAGACAACTGGTGCCAGAGCCATGGCCTCTAGCTAAACGCCAAAAAGTGTATAGTCATCCCTTTGGCAAAAACAAAATGCCCACAAATTACCACATAGGTGGTAATCCATTAAGTACAGAAGAAGTAATTAGGGACCTGGGGACCCAAGTTGATAGCAGTCTCTCATTTGACAACCACGTGGCCAAAGTGGTTAGAAAAACATTTTATATAGCCCACCTAATCATGAAGGGATTCACATCTAGATCAGGGCAGGTCATCGTGCCTCTTTACTCATCCCTCATCAGGCCCATAATTGAGTACAATGCCCCTTTTGGGATGTACCTTACCAGACACCTGCAGCAACTGGAAAGACCCCAAAAGTACCTCACTAAGAGGATCAAAGGGCTCAAACAGATGCCATATGCTGCCCAGTTAAAGAAACTCCAGCTCTACTCAGTGGCATACCGCCTGTTCAGGGGCGATCTGTGCCTGATGTATAAAGCCATGTCCAACCCGGAATTAATGGACATGCTGCACCTCAGAAAATCCAAATCCCATCGAGCTACGCGCTTGAGAGACTTGAACCTCAGCACTGAGATAAATAGGACATGCTGGAGGGACAAATTCATAACCCAGAGGCTCCCTTCACTCTGGAATAAAATCCCAGTCCAGGTTAGGCAGAGTCCCTCATTGACTCTCTTCAAGAGGAATCTTGATGAGTGGATGGGAGATCGTAGGTTTAACCTGGGTATTACTTCTGTGTCACTGTTAGACAGAGGCACAGTATACTAACCTCGAAAAAGGGCACAGCAAAATTAATTTAAAATGGATGTTGAAAGCCAAACACATTCTGGCTAGGCTTATAAATTCCCTAGGGCAGATAGCCTAGTATGAACCTATGAACCTATGAACCTATGAACCTATGCCCAAACCAAGGCCGTAGGGTATTGTAATAATACCTGTACCTTAATGATCATTAAAGTTGTCGGTACTACAAGGATATATAAGTTGTTAATTGACATCTCTCCCCACCACTACCATATCTGTAACAATAATCTATTACACAAATCAACATACTGTTGGGACATATGTCCTACTGTTCAATAAATATTGAAATGTGTTTCTGTTAATGTTCCATGTTGAAATACTATCATCGGTGGCCTGTTGCTATCAATGCAGCCTGCCTGCCATTTTAATGGCCACTGTGGTTCCATATATGCATGTGTTCTGCTTGCTATGCATCTGTTCCAAATTTGGTGTTTGGCATTAATGGGAATATCTATGCACGCTGTTATAAGTAATCCTGGATTGTTTTGACTATTACTAATCCACATATGTTTTAAAACTGCAACACCATATCACTTATGGGAAGGTCGGTCCCAGTGGACCCACCTCTCCCACCTCATCTGGCCATAGCACTGGGCCACAGCATGCCTGGGATCCACCACGGGACCTCTTCGTCTGCTGGTCCTGCACCACCTTTGGGTGGAACCACCTCAGGGGATGGGGCTTGTCCTCCCCTGGGAGCGGGCGTGGACAGGATCCTGTCACTCGAAGTCAGGTCTGGGGATTGGTGTGTAGCAAGCTCCGAAGGGAGTTTTCAGATCTGCTACATCAGCTTGAAGGCCGCATGGCACAATTAGATGGTCAGCCTCCCCCTCCTGCTCAGTCTCCAGCACAGCCACCTTCGGGGCCATGAAGGTGCAGTGGTGACTGCCCATGGGTGGGGACCTCAGTGCCACTGTTTCCATTTGGGGCCTCATGGGCTTCTTATTTCCAAACACTCCTCCCCATCCAAGGTGTTTACCCCCAACATGTGTCATATACCAACCCTGTATGCTGTCTTGTCTTTATTTCTACCAGCCTACCTCCCCAGATATACCTACTATCCTTCCCCATCATACCACTCTCACCTTAAACAAAAAAAGGGCAATCTGTTCTCAAAAAAAAGTTTTGCCCCATATATAGCTTTCCATTTTGCACACGCCTCCACTGGACACATGTCTTCTGGTCTAACTGGCTTCACAACACATTATTTTTATCCTCACCCCTCTCTCAGGAGTTTGAGTGTCCAAATCTACCTCCAAATTCAGTACATATGCACAGCTGTTGCTATAGAAGAAATGGACAGCTATGGACCTTCCCTACACCCATTCTGTACATCCCTAGCTACATTCACTATTATTTTTCCCTCTGTGTGCCCCCTTTTTCACCACTTTCCTATTACCGCTATTTTCTTTTCTTTTAAAGAAATTAGCATGGGGTAAGCAGGAGTAAGCACTTTTAAGCAGTAGTAAGCAGGTTTAAGCTTGTTTGTGTGGCAGCAAACAATGGCTACACAGATTAAGCACTGTCAGGCTAACTGTCTGTAAGCTTATTTAACCAGAAGTTAGCATTGCTTACTGTCATGCAAACTTGCTTATAACTGCTTAAAAGTGCCTTAATCACTCTGTATCCAACAGCCCTTGCTCTGCCCAGCAACAAAATAACCACCCCTTACAAGTCTCAAACCCAGGACCCTGCACCATAGCCACACTGATTGATAACTCAACCATTTGAGCTGTACATAAACGTGATGTTTTCTCAAACATATCATGCAGCACAGTCATTCAACAGTAGGGAAAATGTATTTATATATGTAGATGTATGTATGTATATATATATATATATATATATATATATATATGTATGTATATGTATGTGTGTGTGTGTTTGTGTATATATATATATATATATATATATATATATATATATATATATATATATATATATATATATAAATATATATATATATATATATATATATATATATATATATGTGTGTGTGTGTATATATATATATATATATATATATATATATATATATATATATATATGCATATATGCATATATATATATATATGCATATATATATATATATATATATATATATATATATATATATATATATATATATATATATATAGTTTCATAGTTTCATAGTAGTGTACTAGGCTATCTGCCCGGGGGCATTTATAAGCCTAGCCAACAGTGATGTGGCTTTATGCCACCCCATACTATATAGTTAGCCTCTCTAGTAGTGACACATGTGGGACCCCATTATTTAGTAAACTATACCTCTGTCTACTAGTGAAACTCACGTCACTCGGTAAACTTGTGATCTCCCATCCATGCATCGAGATTTTTCTTGAACAGTGCCAATGAAGGGCTCTGTCTCACATGAACTGGGATTTTGTTCCAGAGTATGGGTAACCTCTGTGTTATGATTCTATCCCTCCAGCATGTCCTATTCATATTTGTGCAGAGGTTGAAATCTTTAGCTCGTGTGGTTCTGGTGGATTTGGATTTTTGAGATGGAGCATGTCCATCAATTCCTGGTTGGACATGGCCCTGTATGTTAGGCACAAATCACCTCTGAGCAGGCGGTATGCTACTGAATAGAGCTGGAGTTTCTTTAATCTAGCTGGATAAGGCACATGTTTGAGACCTATGATCCTCTTGGTGAGGTACTTCTGGGGTCTTTCCAGTTGTTGCATGTGCCGGGTGAGATACATCCCAAATGGAGCATTATATTCAATCATGGGCCTGACAAGGGAGGAATATAGAGGTACAATGACCTCCTTTGATCTGGATGAGAATCCCTTCATGATGAGATGGGCAAGGTAGAATGTCTTTCTGACCACTTTGGCAACATGGTTGTCAAAGGAGAGGTCACTATCGACTTGAGTCCCCAGGTCTCTGATTACTTCTTCCATATTCAGTGGGTTATTGTCTACGTGATAATTTGTGGGTACTTTGTTTTTCCCAAAGGGGATGACTATACATTTTTTGGCGTTAAGTTTGAGGCCATTCCGGCACCAGTTGTCCGTTTCAGTGAGACCTTTCTGTAGGATGTGTGTGTCGGCAGGTGAATCAACTATGGCACCCAGTTTGCAGTCATCTGCAAACTTTGTCAGCCATAATCCTTCCATATTTGCTTTCACATCTGAGAAGTAAATGCCAAATAGGAGTGGGCCCAAGACTGAGCCCTGTGGGACACCACTTGTGACTGGTTTTGAGTCTGACATGGCTCCAGCAATTTTAACCTTATGGGTTCTGTTTTTTAGCCAGTTTGCTACCCATCTTGTGACATATGGATTTACATTTAGGCTGCTGAGCTTGTCAATGATGCCAGAGTGTGGTATCATGTCAAAGGCCTTAGCCAAGTCCAAATAGGCAGTGTGGACAGCCTTGCCCTCATCGATGGCACTAGTGACTGTCTCAAAGAAGTCAACCAGGTTTAAGAGGCAGGATCTGCCTTTTACAAAACCGAACTGTGTGGGATCAAGGGTCTGCATATCTCCAATGTCGCCATTTATGAGTTCCATGATGATTCTTTCCATAGCCTTACAGACCAGGCTGGTCAAACTTATGGGGCGGTAGTTACCTGGGTCAGTAGAATTTCCCCCTTTGTGGAGTGGGACCACTGTTGCTGTGCCAGTGTTCAGGTACATATCCTGTAGTGAGGCTAAGATTGAATAGAGTTCTTAGGGGGTGGGTTTAGTTCATCTTGGAGTTCACGTAACACGCAACCGGGGATACCATCGGGTCCCATAGATGCTGTTTTTTGCCTTGTTGAGTGCTGATTTCACCTGTGTGTCTGTGATGACAGGTAGGTTACATTCAGCAGGGATAATTACTTCATCTTTAGGGGGTGAGGGAGAAATTTGCACTGAACCTATCTGCCAGAATGTTGGCAATGTCAGTAGGGTCAGTGAATTTTGTCATTGTGTACTAGCTCAGAGCATATCTGAGAATTTCCTCCCAAGGTTCTGACATAATTGAAGAAGGCTTTGTGATTGTCTTTGGTATCCTTGGCAATCTTTTCTCAAAGTTTGCTTTAGATGTTTTTATGAGAGAACGTAGTTTTTACTTGTGCTGATCAGGAAGCCTTTCCCTTGTGGGATTTGGCTTTGTCCTGCAGTAGCTTCCTTTCTTTGTTGTACAGTTTGTTTATAGCGGGGTCCACCAAACCAAACCGGGCGTTTTCCTTGGTGGAGAGGGTGTTGGTTTTAGTTGGGATTGCTTGATCCATGCATTCTTGGAGATGTCCGTAGAAGGCTTTTGTGAAGGATTCAGCATTTTGGGATGTGATTTCATTAACCCAGTAGGCTTAAAGGATGGCAGTACTGACTTGAGGAGCACAAAGACAGCTTTTGAAAAGTTTTTCACTGTAGTCTTTTGTTCTGGGGGTGGGGTGGGATATGTACATCCAACGTGATCAGTTTATGGTCAGATCTTACCAGTGAGGAGTTTATATCCGTGCGGAGCATTTGGACCCCATGTTTGTGATAATCAGGTCAAGTATATTATCTCTCCTCGTGGGAGAAGTGACCAGTTGCTCCATAGCATTTGAGTTTATGAATTCCAGGAATCTTTGGGCTAGGGTGTTAGGGCTAGAATAGTGGGCCCAGTCTATGTTGGGGTAGTTGAAGTCACCCAATATGATGGTGTTTGGTGTGACATTCATATCCTCTAGTGTTTTCAGGAATGCTTGATGGGATTCCTGGGATTGGGAGGAGTTCTATAACATGCGACCAGTTGTATGGCAGTTTTGCCTATGGTGAGTAAAACTTGTATGGTTTCTGATGCTTCATGGGTAGCCACCAACCGAGAGGTGTAGGTGTCCTTTATGAAAATGGACACTACCCCTCCCTTTGTGGTTCGGCCTGGAACTTGAGGTCGAAACGCATGATATGAGGTATAGCCTGGTAGTGCTGGAGTGCTCTCAGGAGCCTTAAACCAGGTTTCGGTTACTGCACAGACATCGATGTTCTCCATACTGAGAAGTGCTTCGAGTGCCTGCATCTTGAGATTTAGACTTCTGGCGTTGAGCAGCATTACCCTTAATTTTTTCCATTTTTGTTTTTATGGAGGTTGATTTGTCCTTTGAGCATTGCCTAAAAAGGCACTATGGGGTGGCAAGAGCCTTGGCCAGTATCCGGAAGCCCAGTGGTGACAGGTGCAAGCCATCCTTAGAAAACTTGCGTAGCGTGGCTTGTCCAGCATATCATCCCAGGCTGACAGACATTGGATCCCCTAGAATGACACCAGTGATTAAGCCAATTGTTAAAACTGATCATTTTGTCTTTGTACTGAGGCATCATTCTTGGTGAAGGCAGGATGCTGCTCAGGGTCAGGGTCATACCAGTCTGGGCTACATAATCGGAGAGCTCCTCAATGTCTCTTTTCATGTAGTCCAGGGAGGTACGTCTCAGGTCATTCACACCCGCATGGACAATGACTGAATCATACTAGTACTTGCTTTGGAGCGACCTGAGTGCGTGTGTAATGTGGCGGATCCTAGCCCCCGATAGGCAGCTCACCGTTACCCTCTCCTTATTCAGCCTGGTAAGTGGAACATCGGTGTGTCTGACTATAGAGTCACCTATTACTAATGTCTCTGGCATAGTATTTTGCCTTAGGGGCTGTGATTGTGCGACACACCTGTTGCTTGAGGTATGTGTTGTAGGTGTTGCGTTTTGTGGGGGTGTATTTCTGGGTGTCTGCTTTGGAGGCCTCTCTTGTTTTGGTAAGTTTTTTACAAGAGCCTCTGAGTATGTCTTTTGTTTTTATGTGTTTGGTTTGCATTAGTGGTGGTTTTATGTGTGACTGGTTTTGCTTTGGGTGTGGGTACCATCTCCTCCTGACTGGTCTTGCCAGTCCTGAGTTGAGAGAGTTCAGCCTCCAGTCTGGCTATATAGTTGCATCTCTCACAAGTATATGTGTTAGTAGGAAGGAGGAGAGGGTTGTCTGTGTACATGAGACAATTGTAACATTGTCTTAAGATTCCCAGATTAACCAGCTGAACAAGAGGATGCTAGTGGTCTACCACTCGACATACTAGAATATTATAAGGAGTGTTGTGCCTTTAAGGGAAGTGGGTATTCACAGGGGTAGTGGATGCCTGTGGTGCTTACTTTAGGTTAAGAGTGCTTGGTTTTATTATGAGTGCTTGCTAAGGATAGAAGTTCCGAAAACAAGTGCTAATATATACAGCTAAATAGACTGAGTAGAGCTTCTAAGGGAAAAATTGAAGAGCAGACTTGGCGGAGCCAGAAAAAGTTAAAACCTGTATAAAATAGTTTACACCTGTATAACCGCTGTTAGCTAGGCGCCCGACCGTGCAAAAATGCAAAACGCCTCTGAGCCCTGGATTTTTATACAGGGAACTTGAAAAGAGCTAGAAATGGTCCAAGGCAACCAATGAATTACAGCTCAAGTGCTGAGATCACTTCCCCAGGGACAGATAGGCTGCTCAAGGCTCCCCACTCCCACTGGTGAGCTCAGAAACTTCCTTCTATCCAAGTAAGGCAATGGCCAACACAGGAACTACACACAGCCCAGAATACAGCAAAGCCTGTATACTGGTCTTAACTAGTCGAGCAAAGGCGGAAAACAAGGAGTATTTTTTTGTTTTTGTTTTTTAGGAAAGAACACAGAAATGCAGTTAGGCAAACAGTAAAATCGATTTACACAGGCTAGCACACTTTAGTGAGCAGCCTCAGCAATTAAATTTGCAAAAAACAGTATTATTCGACCAGAGTCGACCAAAATGCTACTTTTAAGTGCAGATACTTTAGAATTCAGCAGAAAAACACAAAACAGTTATTTCTTATTAAATGAAAGACAGAGAGGACAATGCAGATAAAAAAGCCAAAAAGTACTTAAATCAGGAAAGTGGTCGATTCTTTCAGTTCTCTGTTGCCAGGACCCTCTGCAGGACCACGTGGAGGTCTGCTTGGGGATATAGCCAAAAAAAACGCCCTGAGGCGGATTTTATACAGGGAACTTGAAAAGAGCTAGAAATGGTCCAAGGCAACCAATGAATTACAGCTCAAGTGCTGAGATCACTTCCCCCAGGGACAGATAGGCTGCTCAAGGCTCCCCACTCCCACTGGTGAGCTCAGAAACTTCCTTCTATCCAAGTAAGGTAATGGCCAACACAGGAACTACACACAGCCCAGAATACAGCAAAGCCTGTATACTGGTCTTAACTAGTCGAGCAAAGGCGGGAAAACAAGGAGTATTTTTTTTTTGTTTTTTTTAGGAAAGAACACAGAAATGCAGTTAGGCAAATTATAAATGTCTATATATATATATATATATATATATATATATATATATATATATATATATATATATATATATATACATATATATATATATATATTGCATTCGGACATTGGATCCAAACTCTGAACCTTTCACTGCAAAATATCTGACCAAAGGCACTGTTAATAGGAGTGAAGGATCCCATAATAGGGATCTCTTGTAATTTTTGCCATTATCCCTTCCTCCACAGCTGAACTGATCTGCCTTGCAACACAATAACCAGCACTTGCAAGTCTTGAACCCAGGATCCTGCACAACATAGCCACAACATGTTAACAGTAAGCCACTTCAGCTGTAAGAAGTCAGGATGATTTCTCTAACATATCATTGTTTGCAGTATATCATGCAGACAGTCAGTCTACCATAGGGAATGTACAATGTGGAAACAGTAAACATTCCAATGATACACACACACACACACACACACACACACACACACACACACACACACACACACTCACACATATATATATATATATATATATATATATATATATGTATATATATATATATATATATATATATATATATATATATATATATATTTATTTATTTATATTTGTTGACCGGGAGTGTCCGACTGGACGTAGGTCCATTTTCAGCGGAGGCCCGGGGAGAAAAGCTCCAAAGTTAAAATAAACAGACAGCAGTTACATTGGATTACATAGCGATTAACAATTTACATAGCAATTACTTACAACATATTTACAGATGAAGAACATAGTACATCAGTAGACAACTTTAATCTTTATCTGTGAAGTACATAACAGACTTTAACAAATGTTAAAATAAGAAGTTCCTGCTGTATAAGTACTAGGCTTATGAGCATCTGAGCTTGCTACCTGGCTGGCAAGACTTTAGAGTTTGTTTCGTTTGGCCACAACAGCTGTTCTCCTGTATATAAATATATATACATATATAAATGTGTATACACATACATACACATATAAATATATAACTACTTATAGATATGTATAAAAAGAGCATTTATCGAGGGTGCACAGGATATCAAACAGCCATTATTCCTACAGTTGCCACCTTTTGAAATGGCCAGTGTTTGATTCTTTCCTACATAGGTTCATAGGTTCATAAGGTTCATAGGTAGGTAATAAGCCTAGCAAAATGATACCCTGGCTTTTGCCACCCAAGAAAATTATTTTCCTGTGCCCCTGTCAAGCAGAGCCACAGAAGTGATCCTCGGGGTGAATTTTCTATCTCCCATCTAATCATCAAGATTTTTCTTGAAGAGTGCTAATAAGGTGATTTTTTTGATATAGATAGGTAGTTTGTTCCAGAGTATGGAAATATGGGAGTAGAATGCTTGCCCAAGTTTGCATAAGCTGCCAAAACCTGCTAGTTTGGTTTATTGATCAAGGATGACATCTATCTACCTGGCAGGCAAGACTTTAGAGTTTGTTTCATTTGGCCACAACAGCTGTTCTCCTGTATACCCATATGGAACAGAGCGGGCACTCTCTTGTAACAAAACCAAGCACACCCAGGTATACTCTCTGTTGCACAGATACCAGACCTACCCCCTCCCCTGAGGAGCACATCCTCAGTGTGCACCTGCATGGCCTGCCCAGCACATAAACAATTAGTGCAGCAACATGGGAAAGTGGAGATTAGCCGAATAAAATCTTTCATGAGATGCTGTATAATGGCACCTCACATACCTTCAAGTCTGTAGTGCAGACATGTGCCAACTGAGAATTATTGCATGAAACATATACTCACACACAATGCAAAGGACATGACACCACAGGCAAGTTTGTATACATATAAATGTTTATTTGGGCACAATTTCAGTTGTTTATGCCACTTCTTATAGCACTTTAGTGTTTGAAATACTATATAATTAATGCAACTCTCAAACAAAACATATACAGTAAAATGCAAAACATAGCATACTTTGCTGCATAGGCTAAAGTCTTTAAGTAGTACAACAATAAAAATTACACTTGCCTTGAAGATAAGAACCAATCAGCACTTAATTACAGATGTAGTTCAACAGTCTCCAATTACACTCTGTACTCAACCCCTAGGGGGAAAAGTATTAGTTGTCACAATGCAAATGTATCTGTTACATAACAATGCTTAACTTAAAATGTCACTATCACACTGACAAACAGAACTGTGTGTAAGACAGTACGCTCTAGCCCACAGCTGTTCCCATGGTGAAACATATGAAAATATTTATTATTTATTTATTTTATTTATTTTATTTATCATTTGTTGACCGGGAAAGTCCAACTAGGTTCCACAGAGCCTGTTTTCAGCGGAGGCCCGGGGAGAAATGCTCCAGATGCATGTCTTTGGAATGTGGGAGGAAACCGGAGTACCCGGAGGAAACCCACAACACAGGAGAACATGCAAACTCCACACAGAAGGCACCCCAGCCGAGAATCGAACCGGAGAACCTCTTGCTGTGAGGTGACAATGTTAACCACTGCACCACTGTGCCATATACCTTAATGTTTCTTACTACTGATATCCCTCACATGTTGTAACAGCTTAGGTTAAAAACATTTAATACCCCTCCCCCATAAAATGTCTTACAAGGGCATATAACAGTGTTCTCCATACAATGACCTCCAGACTGTACAAGGTCATACATGTTCTGTCGAGCTGTAGCCCTCATATATATGGACCCTACCCCACAATTTGTGTGGGAGTCCACAACATCACTGGAATGATAGCAGGAATGCCAGCACTAAATAATGATAGGTCATTACCTAACAACCTCTTACTGCATGACATCTGGGCATAGCCTGGTATATATGTGGAGACAGAGGTTGAAACACAGGGCCATATTTGCAATATTGCTGTTATACACTGTGAAGGTTGCTGGTATTACAGGATCGGCTGCAACATACATTTACTCAGGAATATGAAGTCAGAAACACAAATGGATGTTGCCATGTACTGATAGCAATCAACAGGGAGAATGTCACTGAAATGTCAGAGACAAGACCTGTGTGGTAAATAGACAAAACATAACAGCTAATCCTCTGGCCATCATGTGGGTAGTCCCACAGTTGTGAGCTACGCAGACAGACTGCATTCCATGCAAAATTAGCATGTACACACAAACCCTGTAAAATTAGCAGTATTCAATGCATATAACAGCAATACTCACACACTGTCCCTAGGCCTGGAACCTTATACAAACATGTAGCTGGCCTGTGTCCACAAGTCCTGTTGTAAGAGGTATTGCTACCTGCTGTCTGTAACACTGCTGCCCACACACAGGAAGTATGTATTCCATACAGGAAAGGTAAAGGTACAATGCCCACATGATGTAGTCATTTATAGTAGTGGGCTGCTATGACATTGGCTATTAGAAGTACTACACAGCTGGCTGAATGCAATTAGCAATCGGGGAACATCAGTTGGTGCACGGCCATCACCTGATCATGAGCATTACCTACAAAAGCCATGCTGCAACCTATTCAAACCAGCTCAATCCCTCTAGTGGAGAGGCAGAGAAAAATAAATAAATAAATAATACTAAAAAACAAAAAAAATTACAAAAAAAACCAAAAAAACAAACCAAACAAGGAAGACATCCAAGTGGTGCACAGAAGAGAGTACAATATTAAAGCAGGTAGGTGAAACATGCCAGCAAGTAATTGCATGTAGTACCTGGTCTGTAATAATGGGATAGATGATGTTGAAAGATTTATATGTGCCATTAAGACTTGCTGTAATGATGTCCTGCTGAACAGCTGCTATGGACATAGCATCTGGCCCTGTGGGCAGTGGGCCATACCTGTCAACTGTGTAGATCTGCACAGAATGTCAAGATTTAAGCCATCATAGTGTTTGTTCTGCTCCTCCAAACATGTATATTAGTCTGGCAAATAGCTGAAGGTGGAAGTAATGAAGTCATGATAGACACATGAGTTTCAGACCCCACCACCTTCAGAACAGTCATGGTAATGTGAAATGTATCATGCACAGACTTCATAGGCATATCTACGATCTGTCCCTATAAATCCCCCCAAATGTTAGGCTGTGCCCACATGTGATGCATTGTTTCATAGCAAGGTAGAAGAGTACAGCTCAGGAGGATAGGGTTGCCAGATTTCTTTGTGGCTAAAACTGGAGTAAGGTCACGCCCCTTGCATCACCCATAACTCCACCCATTCCCATCCCATCTCCCAGCCATGCTCCACCCTTTTTGTGACATCACTGTGACATCAGCTGATGGGAATGCACCTCTCAGCGTGCATACTGTTTTCTTATTTAGTTCTATAATGATTACAGCTATTGAAATAAAATAGCACAAACACTGATAGCCATTTGCTAAGCAAACAATACAGTCTCGCAATGAAAACAGATATAGCATGAGCAGTAAACTTTTCTGCCCTTGAAACTCACATTCATTGAAATGGCATGAAAACCCACATTCATTTTGCATCAATTTATAAAAAGGAATGTTGGTTTATCTAAATGGTCAGCACTACCTACAAGATGATTACATTTGGGAGGAAATAATACTACATAACAATTATATATATATAAATATATACACACAATTTATAATGATTGTTGGATCACCTCAATAATCAGTATTACTAAATCTGAGGAGACTATTGACTGTGCATCATCTGCCCTTTCTACCATCTAACCTCTTAAAATGTACTTCTCAAAATGTAAATGCAGCATTCAGACTTTAGATTTACATCAGTAATTCAAATCAGACCTCAAGCTAATTAATACAACTAATGCACAGATTAATAAGGACAGTGTTTTGTCATCAGGAATTCACAAATTATGGTTCAGGATTTACAATAAATAAAAGAATGTGCAAGATTAAGCACATAAGTTTGTAAGTTACAAATGGAGTACAACATGCACTTAAGAGCAAACAGTAAAGAGCCATACACCAATTTAATGTAGTCAATCATTTTACTGTTTATCAGATAATATAATATAATAATGCAAACTAATCTTCAGGTATACCATCATTTGAAGGTCCATTGAGAATCAGACATTTTCTTTCCTACTCAAACCTTGTACCATTACTGTTGCCCCACCACAACACAGTTAGTTAAAAAACATGTACAGCTTTCCAGGTGTTGCCCCTACATACTTGAGACATGTACACATCATTTTCCGTTACTGCCCATTTACCATGGATATCAGTTAATAAAAAATTCCTAATACTGAATGTGTAACAGACCCTTTCACTGAGGAACTTTGAGGAACATGATGTTTTTAAGACCCCTAAATGAGGTACATTCCTCATAATGAGGTACACTTGAGAGGTATGTTAATTTAAATGTGTTAAGTAAAAAAAGAAAAAAGAAAAAAAAGTGTGACCCTTAAGCAAATAAATATCTTGGAAACAAATGCATGTTAAAAACTGAAGATAGTTATAATCATTCTATCATCAAAAAATAACAATGACTGTGCTGGCATAGGCATTGTTATTCTACTGATGATAGATGAATAACAAAGACCGTGCTAGCATGTCAAACAAGTAATCAGTAATGTCTAACTAGTTGGGCATTAGGGAAAATAACAAACCACCATGGGAAATTCTGAGGCCTGATGCCACAAATAGGGAGGGTTGTTCCCGATATTATTTATCACTCACAATGGCCTCATTTTACCAAGAAAATGGCAACAGTACACTCGTATATACCCAATACAAATACAGTATGGTACACCATTATCAACCAGTTGTATCATCACAGGACTCAGAATCAGGAAGTGTAACCATACTTCTCAAACTCTGATCAGCATACCTCTCAACCTCTTATCACAAGAAATCTGGACAAAGCCAAAAATAAAGGGGGGGGGGCAAAGGCCCCAAAATAGGGACACATTTTAAATACTGCTCTTTAAAATGTATCTACTACAATAACAATGTTTGCATTAACATGCATTTTCTGAAGGATTTCTGAAACTCAAATGTCTGTCATTATTTAGTGAATTCAATCCTCCGAGATTTGTCAGAAAACCACAAATTTTATGAGCGCCAGACCACAGATATGGGGAAACAGTCGAGACAGCTGAGAGATATGCTGAACAATAAAATGCATAGCACCAACCTTCATATATGAAGAACATCAGTAGATCATGAGAAATAAAGCTAAAACTGAATGTAAAATAACAGTACTATGCTTAAATCATACAGTTGAAAGGCATACTGTAACTGGCGTAAACAAACAGTAACACTTAAAACACGTTTAGCTTTTTAACACTAAGAAAGTAGTGTTCTGGTAGCCTCAAAGCTTAACCTAAACTTACTAATCAGACATTTACCTTATCTGTAAATCTACAATGCAAGTGTACACACAAAGCAGTGGTTTGTGTGCCTTATTAATACATCTATGCATATATAAAATCTTACAACACGTGTTGCACTGTACATGTAGGGTTGCCACCTTTTCAAATGCCCAAAGCGGCACATTTTCTGTAGAAATGTGAGATTTTGCATACTCACGGCCAGTGCAAAGGACAGAACTTCAGTTTTAATTTTTTGCCAAAGTAAAAGCTTATTTTTGTAGCATTCGGGCTGCTTATGCTATTTCACATAATATTTGTGTTTCAGATACAAAATAACTGTTTTATGCAACTATTAAAGAAAACTTAAGAAACACATTTTGTCTTAAAATCTCAGGACATTTGCCATTTTTTAGGTTTTTTCGTAGGGCACAACTGCCCAAAGTCTGACTGTCCCTCACAAAGAGGGACAGGTAGTAACCCTAAACATGGACCTGTTCACAAATGTTCTGTAAACAAACTTACTTTTATTTTACCCTAAATTTAACCGAATTTTGAAATAAATACATATGTGAAGTACAGCTTAAAAAACAAAATACATCTGTCCCTCAGTTATAACGGGACAAGATAAAACTGTCGTACATAGGAAGTGGATCTTACTGAGGCCTCTAAACAGCTAATAAAGTAGGTGACAACCCAAAGATCATGGGACAGGCCATTTAGGAGGATTTCAGTTGTCACTATTTCACTTCAATAGAAAGTGATGCCACCACAACTACAAACCTATCCATTTCTTTCAAAAATAAATTGTACAGTTGCTGCTTTTCCGTATCACTGCTAGTCTTTCATATTAACACAAGTGAGATGCCACACTGTCTGTGCAAATACATGTCCTGTACTCCCGTTTGCTCATTTGACAGTAGTAGTACCTCTTACAGGTACATCTCATGCTTAACAACAACCAACTCACATCCTGCCTCCTAAATTCTGCACACACCTTTTGCAGCTCACCTACTTTTCTTCCTCCTAGTGTCCACTCCCAACATCAGCTGTAAGAGAAGCGGCATACCTGTTAATTCAACGCCCGCAAGATTTTGATACTTTCTCACAATAACAAGTTATGCCAAGCATTCTGACATATCATGAGAGTAAGCAGTGATTGGAGTGCTACTGTACTATAAATTCTGGTACCTGAAGTGTATTGGATGTTGTGTTGAAATGTGGAATTAAGCAAAACAAATGGTGGCAGTCACAGCGGCACAAAACCCGGACTTCACACGTGGCCGGTTTTGAATGAAATTTGTAACCGGACAATTTGTTAAAAAACAGGACAGTCCGGTCAAAAACCAGACAGCTGGCAACCCTAGGGGAAAGGAGGTTCAGAGTGTGGCTCTGATGTCTGAACGCACTCCATATATATATATATATATATATATATATATATATATATATATATATATATATATATATATATATATGTGTGTGTGTGTGTGTGTGTTAGGTTTTCTGTTCATTAGCAGGAACTAGGTCGGTAGACACGGTGTTCTGAATTTGGAACACTTCAAAATGACAGTCATGTGTGGCCCATAGTTGTCAAGCATCTGCAATAAGGCTGAGGATGGGGAGGTCAAAGCCATGGCCTGAAGCTCAATGCCAAAAAGTATATTGTCATCCCCTTTGGTAAAAACTCTGTACCCATGAACTACCACATAGCTGGTAGTCTACTTAATGCTGAAAATGTGATGAGATGTTGGGACACAGGTGGACAGTAGTCTCTCCTTTGATAATCACATCGCCATGGTCAGGAAATCCTTCTATGTGGCTCACCTCATCCAGAAAAAAAGAGGTCATTGTTCCCCTCTACTCATCACTCATTAGACCCATTATAGAGTACAACACCCCTTTTGGTATGTACTTCACAAGACATCAACAACAACTGGAAAGGCCACAGAAATACCTCACAAAGAGGATTACTGGCTTCAAACAGATGCCGTATGCAGACCGTCTCAAACTCCAGCTTTACTCCATCGCATATCGCCTACTCAGAGGCGATCTCTGCCTAACATACAAAGCTATGTCAAACCCAGAGCTGTTGGACATGCTCCACTTAAAGAAATCCCAATCCCTCTGAGCTACACGCTCTAGGGACCTAAACCTTGTCACCACAATAAACAGAACATGCTGGAGGGATAGATTCCTGTCCCAGAGACTGGAACAGACTACCTATCTATGTCAAACAGAGCTCCTCATTAGCACTCTTCAAGAAAAATCTTGATGATTCGATGGGAAATAGGAAATTCACCCCAGGGATCACTTCTGTGGCTCTGCTCGACAGAGGCACAGGAAAATAATTTTCTTGGGTGGCGAAAGCCTGGGTACATTTTTTACTAGACTTATATAGGCCCTAGGGCCAATAGCCTAGTACCTACCTATGAACCTATGAACCTATGAGGGGTGTCATCCTGAAATACAACAGTGAATTGAAGCATACATCCAAAGCTCGCTAAGAATGGCTGTATCTGAACACGTGGCTGGTTTTGAATGAAATTTGCAACCGGACAATTTGTTAAAAAACAGGACAGTCCGGTCAAAAACCAGACAGCTGGCAACCCTAGGGGGAAGGAGGTTCAGAGTGTGGCTCTGATGTCTGAACACACTCCATATATATATATATATATATATATATATATATATATATATATATATATATATATATATATATATGTGTGTGTGTGTGTGTGTGTGTGTGTGTGTGTGTGTGTGTGTGTGTGTGTGTAGACATGCATGTCTTCATATATACAAACACACACACACACAGATATATATATATATATATATATATATATATATATATATATATATATATATATATATATATATATATATATATATATACATTTTCTCTACTGTTGAATGACTGTGCTGCATGATATGTTTGAGAAAACATCACACATATCTGCAAGCTCAGATGGCTTAGTGATAAATTGCTGTGGCTATGGTTTGTAGGGTCTTGGGTTAGACACTTGCAAGGGCTGATAATTTATTTGCTGGCCAGAACAAGGGCTGTTGGATACAGAGTGATTAGGGCACCTGTAAGCAGTTTTAAGCTGGTGTGAAATGGACAGTTATGTATGGTGTGAAATTCTTGAGAACAGATTGCCCTTTCTTTGTTAAGATGAGAGTGGAATGTTGGGGAAGGATAGCAGGTATATTTTAAGTTGGGTCAGAAGACAGACACGACAGTGTACAGGGGCAGTATATGACACATGTGATGGGTAAACAACTTGTATGGGGAGGGTTGCTTGGAAATTGGAAACCCATGAGCCCCCAAATGGAAACAGTGGGACTGAGGTCCCCACCCATTTTCAGTCACCACTGCAACTTTATGGCCCTGAAGGTGGCTGTGCTGGTGGCTGAGCAGGAGAGGCAGGCTGACCCTATAATTGCACCACAAGGGCCTCAAGTTGGTGTAGCAGATCCTCCTATTCTTGGCAGAGCTCCCTATGTACCAGACCCTGGGCCTGACTTCAGGTGACAGGATCCTGTCTGTGCCCGCTCCCGGGTAGGGGACGAGCACCATCCCCTGAGATGGTTCCACCTGAAGGTAGTGTAGGACCAGCGGATAAGGAGGTCTGGGGTGGGTCCCAGGCATGCTGTGGCATGGTGCCATGGCCAGATGAGGTGGGAGAGGTGGTTTGTCTGGGAACAGCCTTCCCAAATATGCTATTGTGTTGCAGTTTTAGAACATATGTGGGTAGTAATAGTCAACACAATCCAGGATTAGTTATAACAGCATGCATAGATATTCTCATTAACCCAAAACACCAGATTTGGAACAGTTGCATAGTAAACAGAACGCATGCATATATGGAAACACAGTTGCCATTACAATGGCATGCAGGTTACACTGATAGCAACAGGCCATCAATGATAGTGTTTCAACATGGAACATGAATAGAAACACATTTCAACACTTTTTGCACAATAGGATATATGTCCCAACAGTAGGTTCAGTGTAAACATACCCATTGATTTATGTGTTCAGATTATTTTTGCAAATATGGTAGGGGGAGAGAGAGATGTTAATTAACAACTATTATATCTTTGCAGTATGAGGTCCTCAGACCTTTTTTTCTTGTTTATGTCTTCCAGGTACCTTGTCCTGGTAGCATCTCCCTGGTTATACTCCACAGGAGAATGATATAATAAAAAACTTCCTTGTGCATCACCACAGAACCCTCTTTGGATATACAGCCCATGATCTGCAGGAGAAGACTGCCCTGTGGAATGAGCTCATCCACAGGGTAAACGATGTCAGCCTGCATAACCTCAGTTATGAGCAGGTGCAACATTGTTGCACTGATCTCATCCATCATGCCCGTCAGCGTGCTGCTGCTGCAGTTAGGAGCCACAGCTAGCCACAAGTGGGGGTCATGCCATCTAGCCCCCATTGACTCATGCTGAAGAGCTCCTCACCAGCCTTGGGGAACCTGCCTTCCTGCCAAGCCAGGAACCTGATGATACCATTGTGGAGGTGGGTGCTATCCACAAAATGAATGAGGAGCATGCTGTAAGGCCCCAGGGCACATTAGTAGACTACTGTTGCTTATCCATCTTCATCTGTAAAGTATCTTCATGCATATGTCAGATAACATACTCTGTTGCTACAGTGTAGTAATGAACAGATGTTCATAATCTTTAGTATTGTGGGTTTGTACTGTTGATGTACTGAAATGCTGCTCCCTCCCTGTACCAATGCCACAGATGTGGCTACTGACATTACATCTTTCAAACAACCATGTAGGTCCCTCTGGTATACCTCTGGGGCAGCAGCCTGTAGCTGGTGAGTATGGAGTTGTTTTGTTCAAGTTTGACAATACACTGACCATGTTATGGCCATGGTATTTGCCATGCACACATTTGACACATCTACCCATAATGCATGCTCTACATGTTCACTTATTGTTGCTGTTAACTGCACTGCATCACAGTGGTCAACATGGTGGCATATCTGAAGGGTATGTAAAAGTCCTTCAGTATACCTAACAACCTGTCTGTGCAAGATATGTGGACAGAGATGAACATAATTGTGGTAAAAATGGCCTACAGTAGGGACATATCTGAAACATTACCCTTACACAGTGGCTACAACAGTGTATATGCCACTATTACAATGGCAACTGTTACAGATCTACACAATGGCATATCAGAATACCATATTCCACACCCTTTACAACCTGTAATGTGATCCTACCATGAGCAATGAATGTGCAATATGGAATCCTATGTTAGGACAACAAATATGGGGAATACATACCTTAACAAACACTGGAAGCATATGGGTCCACACACTCTAAATAACATATTGTGGAAGCAGTTGTTGAGGTACTGACAGCATTCAATCTAGTACAGGGCCTGAATTTCACATCAGGTAATGGTATGCTGTCCAAGAAGTATGTCCATGACATTTGCCCACTCACCTGCAACAGAGGCAGACGTGGCTTGCACACATCTTACAAACCATGGAATGGATCCCATATCCAACAGGTAGCACTCAAGACTGGGAGATGTAGCCTTACCTCACCATTGCATATACCATGGCAAACAGTGCAGACAGTCATGTATGTGACTATGAAGTATGGGACAACATTAATGTAGAAAATAAACAGATGCCCATCCAAGACAGATGACAACACATGTTGCAAACTGCTCACTGAAGCTGCCCAGAAACATGCAGAAACACTGAGAGACTTGCAGGAATGTCTGGCAAGTACTGCCTGTGCAGTACCTGTGTCGGCAATTGCCTGGACTCTGCATAAGTGTGGCCTATGGGTTAGAGCAATCAGATGGAAGAGTTGTTCCACAGGAAACATCATCCAGGGCTCTCTACAGGTAGCATATGCATAACATCACATCTCCCAAATGCATGTGTTGCAATGTGTAATGGTGTACCGAGACCAAGGCTGAAACCTATAGACAGTATTAATAAAGATACATGTGGTGCACATGTAACATCTTACTCCACCTCAGGCCCACCATCCCCATCTGTCCCTTGCTGGTGCCAGTGCACACTTTTAGGTTTTCTGTTCATTAGCAGGAACTAGGTCGGTAGACACGGTGTTCTGAATTTGGAACACTTCAAAATGACAGTCATGTGTGGCCCATAGTTGTCAAGCATCTGCAATAAGGCTGAGGATGGGGAGGTCAAAGCCATGGCCTGAAGCTCAATGCCAAAAAGTATATTGTCATCCCCTTTGGTAAAAACTCTGTACCCATGAACTACCACATAGCTGGTAGTCTACTTAATGCTGAAAATGTGATGAGACATTGGGACACAGGTGGACAGTAGTCTCTCCTTTGATAATCACATCGCCATGGTCAGGAAATCCTTCTATGTGGCTCACCTCATCACAAAAGGTTTCTCATCCAGAAAAAAAGAGGTCATTGTTCCCCTCTACTCATCACTCATTAGACCCATTATAGAGTACAACACCCCTTTTGGTATGTACTTCACAAGACATCTACAACAACTGGAAAGGCCACAGAAATACCTCACAAAGAGGATTACTGGCTTCAAACAGATGCCATATGCAGACCGTCAAAAAAAACTCCAGCTTTACTCCGTCGCATATCGCCTACTCAGAGGCGATCTCTGCCTAACATACAAAGCTATGTCAAACCCAGAGCTGTTGGACATGCTCCACTTAAAGAAATCCCAATCCCTCTGAGCTACACACTCTAGGGACCTAAACCTTGTCACCACAATAAACAGAACATGCTGGAGGGATAGATTCCTGTCCCAGAGACTTCCCATACTCTGGAACAGACTACCTATCTATGTCAAACAGAGCTCCTCATTAGCACTCTTCAAGAAAAATCTTGATGATTGGATGGGAAATAGGAAATTCACCCCAGGGATCACTTCTGTGGCTCTGCTCGACAGAGGCACAGGAAAATAATTTTCTTGGGTGGCGAAAGCCTGGGTACATTTTTGACTAGGCTTATATAGGCCCTAGGGCCAATAGCCTAGTACCTACCTATGAACCTATGAACCTATGAGGGGTGTCATCCTGAAATACAACAGTGAACTGAAGCATACATCCAAAGCTCACTAAGAATGGCTGTATCTGAACACAGTCAAGGTCATGAATTGTGCCAGACATAACCCTGACTCCACAGCAATAGTGAAGGCACTGTGTGACCTCCAACGGCTATGCACATGAGGTGACCTTGCAATCTAACACAGTTGGGGGACATTTGTAGGGCTGAGTGATCAAATAATGGCAAGTGAAGATGGGCCATGCCACTATAACCATTCCAGGAATAGTGACTGCTGTAGTTCACTTAACAGGTGCTGCAACAAACCATCATGTTAAGGGTGTGCACACTTATGCAACTCACATATTGTATGCATCTCAGTCAGCATCTGCACAACTAACACATTTGTTTGATACTGCATTTGATTGCACAGGTCATATGTAACATATCAAGTGTGTGTAATGTTAATATATGCAGCATTGTGGTCCCACTGCATATCAGGGAAGAGGCAGGCATGTCAATAAGGGTGTGTACACTCCTTATAGCTGCAGTAAGCTTTGAAGGTTGTCAGTGTAATTGAATTTTATTGCTCATACATGCACTGTTGATGATGAGATCTGCAAATCAGAGGTCAGGCATTCACTATTGACATCTGTCCTCATATCATCCCAGGTATGTGTCAGACAAACACATAGGGGCTGTGAGTAACAGAGCAAACATAACTGCCACACATATACACATTCAGCAATAGTGTGTGTACTCGTGAGGTATGGTGCACAGTACATGCCAGGGTGGTGAACAGGTATACAGCAATACTGTGTACATGGGTGTAGTGTGTTCCAGGGGAAGAGGCATCACCTAGTAACACAACTCATGCATCACAGAGATGTATAATGCTGGTAACAAGGATTGAGTATAGCTGCAGTGCATGCTGTTGAGTGCCATATGTCATGCATGTTGACTGTTGGGTAGTGAGAGGTCTGTGTAATATCTTTGTGCCACCTCACCTGTAAGTCTGTGTGTGTGTGTGTGTGTGTGTGTGTGTGTGTGTGTGTGTGTGTGTGTGTGTGTGTGTGTGTGTGTGTGTGTGTGTGTGTGTGTGAGACTGTGTGTAGAGGTAAGCAATGACATACAGGTCTTAAATAACGTTTTTTGTTTTCCCCTCACAGGTGGCTAGGTGGGTCTGGGTCCCTCCTGCAGGCAAACTGATGTTAATGTCCATACAGACTCTGACAATGATGATAGGTATGGTGAGGCACAGGTTGGGTTGTCAGGATCTGAAGCTGTGACATCTGTTGACATCCAACTTTTATCCATCCCATCCCAGCACACAGTCACGATGCCTATACATACCCCATCACCAGTGGCCATAGATGAGGGAAAGTTGGCAGGTGGTGGCATGGGACAGGACAGTGTGGTGACTATGCCAAGTGTATCTGTACACAGCAGTCATAGCCGGATGGCCAGTGAGGTACCACACAGGCAGATGTACAGGGGTGCTTGTAGGAAGGCTGCTGGCCATCATGCCCCTGGCAGAAGTGTCACAGGAGGTGTCACCAGATGTATGTCTTTGGCCATCATAGTTGTATAGGCATGTATGGAATGTTAAACCACACAGAGTCTGAGGATCCAGAGGGCTACTCATTCTGCTGTAATTGACAACATCTGTGATTTTGCAGGTACCCACTGTTATTTTGCAGAGTTCCTGAATAGACAGTTGGGTGACATGGTGGGAATCCTTGACTGTGCAATGTCTGTGTTAGAGCATATGGTGGGAGTAGCGCAACAGCCACGTGGAAGTAGGTCAGCACCAACAACAGGTGGAGGACTACATGGACATGCAACAAGTCACAGCTGCTCCCGTAGTAGCAATACCAGCACCAGCACTGCAGGTCCACGTGCATGTGCTCCTGTCCGGTCCCAACAGGGACCGGATCCAGCAGACATTTGTCATCATCAGGGGAGAGTACCATATCTCTGCTTGTATCTGGTAGTGCCCTTGGAACCCCTGGCAGGCACAGTTCTCATGTATGTGGCCAATCATGGTGAACTGCACACCCTGCCATGTACAGTCTGCAGCTGTCCAACAAACCCCTGTATAGGGCAGCCAAATGGCAGAACTGTGTGCATACAAACACACACACATTACCAACACAGCTAGGGTACCGCTATACCTACACTCAGCACATCTGCAAAGCCCAATTAATAATGAAACCCCCTAACACACACACATGATCTCAACCAAATGGCTCAGCCTAGGTCTCTGGCAAACCCACAACACACTCTGTGCATATGATGATACCTGTGCCACATCCCTGTCATCCATACCATGGATGCAGGGACAGGCTAATATGGTCCAGATGCACAGGGTGAATGTATGAACGTTTAGCAATGTAATGCTGTGTAACATGTTTTCAGCTGGAAAGTGGATGTGTAGCTGCCCAGCCATGATGCATTATAGCTGTTATTAACACTGACTGATTGTGGTTTCAATAATGTATTCAGTTTGTGTTGTAGGTGATTATGTGTCAGCAGGATGTTGGTCTGCTGTTGTTTCCTACAAGGGGTATGGCACTGTGGTGACACATTGACTATGTCATATCCTGGGTACAGCTGAACACAAGTAAAAGGTCTGTAAAACAGTTACTGCATGTGCCACATGGCTGATAAGTCTGAGGAGTGTATACAGGTGAGTGCATGGTGGCTGATGTCAGCAGCCCTTCTACAGTGGACAATGGAAATGTACTGGGTGGCACACACCAAATGTTTGTGAATAACACACACACACACACACACACACACACACACACACACACACACACACACACACACACACAGTGGCTTTTGTGTTGATGCAGTACACAGAGAATACTGTACACATGGATGCATTTAATTTTGTAGTGAACTCATTTTAGCCTATGTAATTCCACCAAGACAAAATAGGCAAAACATCACATCAGTAAATAATCAGTTTGCCAGTTTAATGTCATTGACAATGGTACTGGCAGGGTATATGTCCTCTTCACCAATGTACTGCAATCCTGGAGTTGGTAAACATAGGTGTGCTGGTGTGAGTGACACAGTCCTTCACTTTGGAGGGTGTGGGGTG
The DNA here is from genome assembly GCF_019279795.1 of Protopterus annectens. Taxonomy (NCBI): domain Eukaryota; kingdom Metazoa; phylum Chordata; order Ceratodontiformes; family Protopteridae; genus Protopterus; species Protopterus annectens. Next base: position 1,183,691,889 of record NC_056733.1, on the reverse strand, counting down.
GCATAGAACCACACATAGTGTGATTGACAACTACTTAACCTGTTAACATAAACTGTACAGTATTACAGTAGACTAAGTGGGGGGCTACACACAACAACCCCATTGAGGATGGCTGTGCCCACAACATCCACAACCTACTATATATACCAACTCCAGTATCGCTGTATAGCTGTACAGCGGGGAAGAGGGCATTTGCACATCTACTACTAGTTTTGATGGAATGAATTTCCACAAGAAGATTCCTTTGAAATGTAAGCATTTGACAATCAGTTCTCAGACAGATGACTTCCTGGGACATGTATTTTCTGCAAACTGAAGTAGATCCCTTCACATACACATGCACTTACTTGGCAACACTGAGAGTATAACCCCTACCTAGGTACTTATTGCTACTAATGTGTTTGGCCTTAATTGCACATACTACACAGCTTTTAAGATGAGGTGTGTCCTGAGTTTCTTGTTAAGTGAAGAACATCACCAGGCCTTGTACAGTATAGTAATGGGGATGTACTGGGTATTAATGAATAATACATAGTATGACATACTGTCATATACACATTGACAAACACATAACAGTCACAGACACATCTGAGAGACCTGGGTTTATCAGTGTTAACTATCTTGTCAGTGAGCCCATTCTGTTACAGATAATTTGCATACAGCACATGCATCATTGGACTGGATAGTGTACTCAGTTACCTGTATGGTTAATGGTGACAGTGGTTATGATACAATGGACCTTGGGACATGTACTGGGGGTACCATGGTTTAAAGACAGTATACCCAGCACCCACACCCCACTTTGGATATTTTACTCACTGAAACCATGACAATGATCTGACATACCCACAATCACACATTGACCAGGACTGCAATACAACCCCTTGTCTATCTCATCAGTGCTACTACAAGGATATACATTTATTGCACATGTCACAGAGAGAGTAGGGTGATGGTTTGTCATGGATCTCCTAATGTCAGCAACATTACTATCCCTTATAATGTATGGCAAGGTGTATTATATTTTGAGAATGTGGACTCAGAATGCTGTATCCTACAAATGTACACACTTGCACACATACACGCACTTGCCAGGACTTAGGGGGTAACCCATGACTATCTGCCCATTTGTACAACAGTGTTATGCTGGTACTGCAAGCTCCAGGAAGCCCATAGGGTGAAGAGTGTAATAAGGTACATTTATTGTTCATTACAGTAGAAGCCATTTTTAACTATGGCAATGGGGGTGCATTGGGTGAGAAGGCCCCCAGGGTATTATCAACTACAAGTTTACAAACACACAGACACTGCTATTCTCTGTAATGCACACTGACACATTTGTCAGTACTGGGGTCCATATTTGCAGGTGTTCCTATGTGTGTACCAGGATAATATCCATGGAGAGATGAGAAGAGTATGGGATGTAGGTACAGTGGTATCATGCCACCTGCATTTGTCAGCAGGCCATCTATCAAATGATGCCACTTCAGTGATCCTCCAGGGTGCCAGTTAAATGCAAAATCCAATAATCTGGTTGTCTGTTGAAGAGGGCCAGTGAGGTGTTCCAATTGACATGTATGAAGCATATATTACATAACATGGCCAGTGACTGGGTCAGAGACCTGTACCCAAGCATGTTCTGTTGACTGTGGTAGTCTAATTGAGGTATCCATGGCATGTGGTGCATACAGGGTGGAGTTTCCTAGCTGTGGAATTTATAACACAGCTGGGCAGACATGTCAGTGTCAGTCAAGCATAGATTGCCTGTAAGCAGCCAAGATGGATTCCTGACATCTGCACATCTGTACAGAGGACAGACAGAAATCAGCTAGCCAACAGGTTATGCATTAAAATGCATGTTTTGATAGACAGACATCTGACACTGATAGGTATGCCATTACTACATGACAGCAGCCCTCAATGACATGTCCTATACACATAGTAGTCTACAGTTAATAGCCACATATCAGATCAATATCCAGTAGCAAGTACTTAATAACACACAGCTCACACACCAAGAACATGATAGTCAGTACTTAGAGTCCAGCTTTGCATGCAGGGGTGTATGGTTCCAGTACTACAATCTGCAATCTACTCTTACTTGAGAAAGCACTGTTAACATTAGTAACATAATGATACAATACATGCAAGTGTGACTGCATATAACCTGGGATACTACCCATGTATAAAACACATACAAATGGAAAAGATTGTTGTACTAACCATATATACTCAGGTGTCCCATACAGTACACTCACACCCCTTGCTACTGTAATGACATCACATAGAAGCATGTTATGTACATGGAATTAAAAACACTTATTAACGTTGTCATTACCCTGCTATTTTCTCAGTCTGGAATGTGATAACTGGTTACCAAGGCTAAGCTATGCTTAGCAGGAATAAGTGTTGCTTAAATGTAAATGCTAAGTAGATTTGCATAGTGGTAAGAGAAGTGGACACAGTGTAAGCACATTTTCACTTAACCATATATTAACATCACTTACCATCAGGCAAACCCATGCAAACCCACTTAAAACTGCTCAAAACTGCCTTAACCACTCTGTATCCAACAGTCCTTGTTCTGTCTAGCAACAAACTATACAGACCTTGCAGGTCTTGAATCCAGGACCCTGTACACTATAGTCACAGCAGTTAACCACTAAGCCATCACAGCTCTGAAAATGTTTGTTGTTTTTTTCAAATATATCTGACCAGACACATAGGTTCATAGGTTCATAGTTAGGTACTAGGCTATCGGTCCAAGGGCCTAAGTAAGCCTAGCCAACAAGGTTCCTTAGCTTATGCCACCCAAGAAAGTTAATTTCCTGTGGCCGTGTTGAACAGAGCCCCAGAAGTGATCAATGGGGTGCATTTCCTATTTCCCATCCACTCATCAAGATTTTTCTTGAAGAGTGCTAATGAGGAACTTTGCTTGACATAGATGGGTAGCTTGTTCCAGAGTATAAGAAGTCTCTGGGACAGGAATCTATCCCTCCAGCATGTCCTGTTTATTGTGGTGATGAGGTTTAGGTACCTAGAGCATGTAGCTCGGAGGGATTGGGATTTCTTTAGGTGTAGCTTGTCCAACAGCTCTGGGTTTAACATAGCTTTATATGTTAGGCAGAGATCTCCTCGGAGTAGGCGATATGTTCAGAGTAAATCTGGAGTTTTTTGAGAAGGTCAGTGTAGGGAATCTGTTTGAGGCCAGTAATACTCTTTGTGAGGTACTTCTGTGGCCTTTCCAGCTGCTGCAGATGTCTTGTGAGGTACATTCCAAAAGGGACGTTGTACTCTATAATAGGTCTAATGTGTGCCGAGTAGAGGGGAATAATGACCTCTTTTTTCCTGGATGAGAACCCTTTTGTGATGAGGTGTGCCACATAGAAGGATTTCCTGACTACTATGGGGATGTGATTATCAAAGGAGAGACTGCTGTCCACCTGGGTCCCAAGGTCTCTTATCAGACATTCAGCGTTAAGTAGACTGCCGTTTATGTGGTAGTTCATAGGTACAGAGTTTTTACCAAAGGGGATGACAATGCACTTTTTGGCATTGAGCTTGAGGCCATGCCTCTGACACCAGGCATCTGTCTCAGTGTGGCCCTTCTGTAGGATGTCCACATCATTTGGGGACTCAACTATGGCTCCTAGTTTGCAGTCATCTGCAAACTTCATTAGCCAGAGGCCTTCTGTGTTAGCCTGTACTTCAGAGAAGTAGATACCAAACAGGAGAGGTCCCAGGACTGAACCCTGTGGTACTCCACTTGTCACTGGTTTGAAGTCAGATTTGGAGTCTGCAACTTTTACAGTGTGGGTTCTGTCAGTGAGCCAGTTGGCAACTCATCTTGTGACGTAGGGATTTATGCATAGTTTAGTGAGTTTAGCTATAATTCCAGAATGAGGGATGGCATTGAAAGCCTTGGCGAGGTCAAGATAGGCTTTGTGAACCACCTTCCCCTCGTCTATGGCTTTAGTGACTGCCTCAAAGAGGTCGATCAGTTTCAGAAGGCATGATCTGCCTTTCACAAACCTGAACTGGGTGGGGTCCAGAGTTTGGAGGTTACCATTATCTTTGTTTATTAGTTCCATGATGATATGTTCCATGGTCTTGCAGACCAGGCTCATCAGGTTAATAGGGCGATAGTTCCCAGGATCAGTGGTGGCTCCCCCTTTGTGGAGTGGGATAACTGTTGCTGTGCACTATTCAGTGGGCGCATAGCCTGATGTGAGACTATGACTGAACATGGTGCTTAGGTGGGGAGCCAGTTCATTCTGAAGTTCATGTGAAACGCAGCCTGGGATGTTGTCCGGTCCCATGGATGCTGTGTTTTTGGTTTTAGAAAGTGCAGCTTTTACCTGCATAGATTTGATTACAGGAGACTCTGCATTCTTCCTGTATAGATATGGGCACTTTAGGGGGTGAGAGGGAGGTAAAGTTAGCACTGAACCTATCTGTCAGGATGTTGGCAATATCAGTCGGTTCTGTAATTTTCATGCCATTGTGCTGTAACTCAGAGCAGATCTGGATGTTGCCATTGAGATTCTTGACATAGCTATAGAATGCTTTGTGGTTGCCCTTAGAATCAGTGGTGATTTTTTTTCATAGCTAGCTTTAGAGGATCTTATAAGGGATCTCAGCTTCTTAGTGAGGCTGACCAGGGAGCTCCTCCACTCATGGGATTTTACTCTCTTTTGCAACAGTTTCTTCCTTCTGTTGTACAGTTTGTTTATGGCAGGGGACCACCATATTGGCTTCCTTTTTTTGGAGGATAGTGTCTTGGTTCTGTTTGGGAATTATATTTGGTTTACTCCTGTAAGTGCTTATAGAGTGCATTTGTGTAGGATTCAGCAGTCATAACTGTATTGTCCATCTGCATGGGTGTCATGAAGTTCACCACTTCTGTCTTAAGAAGCATGAAGCTGGTTTTGGAGAAAATTTTTACCGTGGTTTTCTTAATGTTGGGTGGGGGTGGGATGAGGATATCTAGGGTGATTAGCTTATGGTCGGATCTGACCAATGAGGAGTTGACTTCAGTTGTCGAACACCAGTCACTCATGTTGGTAATGACTAGGTCTAGGGTATTGTTGGCCCTGGTAGGGATGTAGATAAGTTGATCCAGGGCATTGGAATTTATGAATTCCAGAAAGCATTGAGCGAAGGAGTTGGT
>NC_056733.1:1183609219-1183681719 GCF_019279795.1 Protopterus annectens | reverse complement strand
AACAGTGAGTATGGTGTTGCTGCAATGAGAAACGACTTGTTTAAAATTGAGAATGATTTACGGAAATTGAAATGGCTTCAGTCACAGAGACTTTATTTTGAAGCCTGTCTAAAGCTTAATATAGTCCCTCGGGGCTTAAGGGAACTGAAAATGCCCACATATGGAACTATGTACAAAGATTTATTATTAAAGTGGCAGCAGATTAACTTAGAAATCAGTCGCAATTATATGCAGCTACTAATATATTTAATTAAGCCAGAAGAACTCACTATATCATCCAATGTCTGTAAACTGCAAGCAGAAGTCTATGAAAAATATCTACATGCTAATGTTGATTTAAAATTAGACTATGTTTTGGAACCTATATCTGTTTATGATCAGCAACTGATGTGCTATAAGGAAAAAAAAGTGCAAAGGGACTTACAAGATTTTTCTAGTGGGCATGTCTTTGCTTGGCCCAAATAACATAACAATGCTGTGAATAGCAGTAGCTCTACTCAGCCCATTGAATCTCAATTGGTTCCTAAGCAACAGATTGAGCTTGCCAATTCTCTTGTTAGAGATACAATAGAGAACTCTAATGCTGTAATGTCACTTCTTACCACACCTCCCTCTGATTCCACAAGCAGCAGTGAGGTATAGAGGTCTGAGAGAGGAGCTTGCAGCAAATTTGCAAAAAGAAATCTATCTACTAACTTTAACAGTAGCCGTATGTCATCAGTTCCATCTGACAGCATGGCTCTTTCTTCACCGTATCCTATACAAATTACAAATTTTCAGAACCGCTCCACGAGCAGAGGAAGGATGAAACGGAAAGCATCCATAGAAGAGGAACAACCTATGACACTCAAGAAAATGTGGCAACAATCCAACATCCATTAATATGGAATATATCACGGCGGATTTTAAATGATTCTGAGATAAGTGTATTGAACAAAGGGAAATCCTTTGTACCAACAAGTAAAATGGATGTGGCTGACAATATTATAGAACTTAAAATGTTTACTAGGAATCTTATGTTTAAATGTCAGTTTGGTGACAATAATATGAGTAATAGCTGTGTGAATATTTTTAAGAAACCAAGTAGCTATATTCCTGTAAACAATGCTTCTATTGAAACATTCGAAAAAGCATGTATAAAAGAAATATATAAGATGCATGATAGTGGCATTTTTAAGAAATGCTTCTATAATTTAAACAGAAAAGAAAAGGAAGCTTTGGAGGTTTTGTGTAATGATCGTTCCATCGCAGTGAGACCAGCTGATAAATGTGGTTCTCTAGTGGTGATGGATTATGTTTTTATAAGGAATGTATGCTGACAATGTTGAATGATGACATTTCTTATCAGAAAGTAGATATTCAACAGGTGCATGTAAGTAGCATGTTAATATAAATGCATTATTTGAATACTTACAGTGTCAAGTTATTAGCCAAGAGCTATTCAAGTACTTCATAGTAGACAAACTTGCTCTATCCATCATACAAGAACTCCCCAAAATACATAAACATCTCAGAGTGCCCCCCATGAGACTTATTGTATCAGGGAGGGGCTGGTGTACTGAACCTTTGTCCATTTTTGTGGAGCTCCACCTTAAAACTGTATTGAAAAAGAATGTATATATATTAATTGATACAAAACAGTTTTTAAAAGATCTGTATGCATTTTGTAAGAGTATAGCTGTGGAGGATAGATGGCTCATGATTACGTTGGATGTGAAATCTCTATTCACAGTCATCCCTAATAGTAAAGGTGTTGAGCTCTTCAAACAGTATTTAATGGAAGACAAAACATATGATGTACAAGTTATTGATTTATTATCACTGTTGATGGAACTGATATTAGAGAACAATATATTTTTGTTTGAAGGAAATCTATATAGACAAAAGGATGGCATGGCCATGGGCACTTCATGTGCAAATGGCTATGCAAATATTGTTATGGCTATGTGGGAGAAAGAATTCCTACTCACTGAGATGGGAAGGCATCTGAAGTTCTACAGTAGATTTGTGGATGATCTCTTTATTTTATTTGGAGGTGATCTAGCCTCATTTCTATCATTCTTCCACAAAATGGATAATAGTACCAGCTTCCTTAAATTTTCAATGAAGCAATCCAATGATGTTATAGAATATCTGGATGTCAGGATACTTCAAAAAAATAGAGGTGTTCTGGAAACTGAAATCTATAGGAAAGAATGTTATAGGAATAGCTATCTCCATAGACAGAGCATGCACCCGAGACATATATTTAAGAATACTGTAAGAGGCCAAGGTCTGAGAGCATCAAGACTCACAGCTAATCAAACTAAGCATGAGGAAGGGATCAAGAACATGAAAGAAAGGTTCATACATAGAGGGTACAGTGAAAAAGGGATACAACAGTCATTAGTGGGTCTATCTGAGGCAAGGGAAGGAACAGGTAAGCCATATTTTTCAGATATGGATACCATCATAGATGGAGGAACTGTCAGTCAGAAACCTATGAGAGTACAGATATCCTACTCGAGTAACATTAAAGCTCTACAGGAAGTATATTGAAAAAACTGGAATATACTATGTGCTGATGATGATGAAGTTAAAAGGATGGTAGGTGAGACCCTGAGATTTGCTTTTAAGAATAAAAAAACTATAAAAAGATTATTATGTGGACCACAACCCATGGAAACAAGAAAAGAAAATCCAGTCAGGTATGGAACCTTCCCGTGTAATAAATGTAATTACTGCACCTTCATTGACAATGGAAGTAGATTTCTACATTCAGATCTAAAGAAGGAGTTTACCTTCAGAATATTAGCTAACTGTGACAGTATGAATATTATGTACTTGGCACACTGCACAGTCTGTCCTGCCTTCTACATTAGAATAATAACGCAAAGGCTGAGAGACCGGATGAGGGAGCATATATATGATATCACCAGAGGAATAGAGACAAATGCCTTAGCCAGGCATGTGAGGGACCATGATGAGACACACAAATTTTTATTTTTAGTAATAGATAAAGTCTATACTGACAATAGAGGTGGAGATGTTAGGAATAGAGTAGAAGCTAGGTATATATATATATATACATATTCATTTATATATATATATATATACACACACACACACACACACATATATATATATATATATATATATATATATATATATATATATAAAACATATGCCCATAACATGTAGTGGAGTCATACCTCAGCACCAATAGTCACAACCTCTTAGTGCAAGGGAATGTAATGTAAGTATTGCAGGTATAAATGTAGAATGTTGCTACAGTAACAGGGGTTGTGTTAACAGACATGTTGTGTGGGAAGTCACTTCTGATACTGAGATGTATACCATCAGTTACTGACAGACATCATAAGATCATCATATTGAAGTACCACACAAATCACAGTAATGATCCTGTGGAATGGAGCAGAGAAATGACCAATAAACGTGGACAGTCTGACACAATCTGGTCAGTCCACACGTATACCATATGGCCAATAAACTACTAACTTCTGGGCTACAGCAAACAAGGCGGACAAATTTCAGAAAGAAACAGTTCAAATAATAATACACGGCTTCTCAGCGCTTCTGTGGATCACTAGTGATATCTGCATTGCTTACTGTACTTATTTCCTTGTTGAACTTGAAAGAAAGTTTGTGTTTGTCGTTTTGTATTACCTGTACCCCACACACACACACTGGTTACCTCTGACCTGGCTTGCTAAAGCAATTATATAAGTCAGCACAAAAAACAACAAACACCTACTCTCACACTCCAACTCTGTCTTGTTTTCCCATTAAGGAATTCCATTATACTAGTACAGAGCGTCCAAGTCAATCAACTTCCCTCTGGTCCAGTTGGTGAATGAATCTAGAATCTGGCAATGTTACAAACTCGCCCCAGCAACAAAGACAACCTCCTCCCCTCCCAACAAAGCAACAAACACAGGAGATGCAACCATGCAACCATAGGAGGCTAAGTTTCTCTCAACTCAGTACTCAACATACCAGTCAGGGAGAGGAGGGAAACCACACTACTACACCCAGTCTCACATAGACTCACTACATAGACAAACACATAAAACAAAACAATAAAAACACAAGAGAGGGCTAACATAAAGAAAATAAAGATCTGCCTAAGCCACCAAACACGACAAAGCAGACCTAACCCAAAAACAAAAAAAAAACGCAAAATATTATCTCACAGTCAGTGTGTGCCAAAACAGTGAAGCCCTTAAGCAAACAACACACACCGATACACTTGTAATAGGTGACTGGCTGTCAGGGCATACACTGACATCCCGGGCCACCAGGCTGAACAAGGGAGAGGTGAAAGGCCAGTCGCTCAAAGTGCCAGGACACCACACACATCACAAGCACCAGACTCCTCCAAGGCAAGTACAAATATGACTCAGTCATTGTCCATGCTGGTGAGAATGTAGAGGAATGACCTACATGGAAAGAGAAAAAAGAGAGCTCTCTGAGCTGACATGTAGTTCATAGTTGGGTTGACCTGAGTGACAGTTTCAGACACCCTCACCAAGAATGATGCCACAATAGAGACAAGATGATCAATGATGACAATTGGATAAATAGCTGTAAAGCATTCAAAGGGGATCCAATGCCCAGCGCTTGGATGATATGCTCGGATAGCCACGATAAGCTTTCTTACTATACGCTTTCTGTCACCACCCTGGACTGGATATTGGCAAAGGCTCTCTTGCCTCTCCCCGCCTTTTTTAGCAAGGCTGGCAAGGCTCACCAATTTCCATATACACCTCACTAGGGAGGTATCACAAAGAGTAATGCTACCTAACGCTAGAAAATCAACCAAGTCAAACTGAAACCTCTATCCTCGAAGCTCTCTGGAACATCGAGAACATCGTGAACTGTGCAGTAACAGAGAGGGCTCACCTGAGCACCCCCAGGCTACCACCTCATATACACCTCATGCTTTTTGGCCCCAAAACTAGGGCGGCCAAACAAAAGGAGGGGGAGTATCGATATTCATCAAATACCCACACCAAGACAGGTACACCTCAAAGTTCAGACCATCAGAGACTATCCATGTGCAACTAACAGTGTAAAATCAAGCTCTATGTTAAAGCACCCTCACAGTACCAAAAACCAACCTCCAACCCCCCAAAACCTTGAACCCCACACTGGTCTTCTCAGAAAACTGGAAATTATATTATTGATCGACACCAACTATATTAACATGTTCTGGGAGCATCTACTAGCTCAAACACTGCACCCAAAGGTTTAGAGAATCAAATAAACTCAAATGCTATCAAACAAGGGAAAACAACCCCACAAGAACTTCCACAACTGGAAAAATCATCAAGGACCACCATGGACCCACTCCAGGGACTCTCATGTATCCTCAGCAGTAGTATCATATCAGGATACTAATTTCAAGAGATACTAATTTCCGACCCCACTCCCTCAGGCGATAAACACAGTGAAAAAACCTAAAGAAATTCAAACCCCAAAAAAAATTCCCTCCTCAAAAGAAAGTAGAATCCACAAACCAAAATTCTATGAAAACTGCGCCTGGGACTAAAATCATAAATAAACGACCCCATCAATACATGGATCATGGGGCATCAATCCAAACAAAGACCAAATAAACCAACACCCAAATCCGTCCAAGACCCCAGCCAGCCTCTGATAAACCAAAATCCAAAAAAACAAGAAATAAACAATAGGAGCAAGAAGGAAAAAGGGAAAGGGATCATACTGGAAAGGTAGGCCAGTCAAACTATGGCAAAACTCTGGCAACTACAACATCTTCAAACAGCAAAAAGAGAAAAAAACTAGCCATAATCAAAAGGACAATAGACAGGTTATTAACCTGGGTGGTAATTCCAGACTGAAATTATAAATACTGCCATGATCCCAAGTCATGCTCAGAACAAATACTGCTCCTCCAGAAATACCAAGGTTCCCCTGAACCTATCAAAAACAGTGCTGACCCTCCCCATCAATCGCACCCAGTAATAGCCCTCCTGAGTGCTGCCCCCCACAGCTCAGACCTCTGTGCCTGAAACAACCCCAGATGCAAAAAGAAAACACATCCTCTCACGCAGCCAGCAACAACTCCCTCCTCTCACCCCTCAACAAAGAACTACACTGTTCAGTCCAACAATGCTAAGGAGTCAGCCATGAACTCGGCGTGAGGCCAAAAGTGGTCAGACTACAAAGGTGGTGCCTCAACATAAAGAGGATGCTGGAACTTGCCTGGATGGATCCCATCCCCTGGTACCTCCATGCTTGGTCTGCAAAGCCCTCAGAAGGATCATCATGGACCTCTCCACAGAAGCTATGGGCTACCCAGGTCCACAACTACTGGGGCAGATTTGTGGGACCTACAGATGCTGGATCATACCCAGTTGACAGTCACCAAGGCTATTTCCTTGCAAAAGCCCCTGGTTGCCAGTCTCACTGCACACCTGCTGGCCCTCGACAAGGGAAGCCTCACACACACCCCATAGATAGGCCATTTATCAATAAAACCAGCTGTCACAACCTGGATGGATAACTGGCCTGCTCTCCAAAAGACATGGTATGTATAGCTGTGGCATGTACCACTCAAACTGACCACCAGTGTAGTGGGTCAAGGCTCAGTCCTGGGACCTGACAACCCAGTTATGTATTTCTCGTTCGGGGTGGAGGCCAACGGAGGCCAAGGGTGGGTGGGTTCACATGATGACTGCAAGGCCAACATGGAAATAAATTTCCACCTGGTGTTCACTCTCCAAAAACACCTCAGAGCCAAATCAACAAACATAAGAGCCATGGCATCCTCCAAATGCCAAAAATCACATAGTCATCCCCTTTGGCAGTACATGTTTAAGTCATAAATGCCAAATCCAAATCCATTAAGTACAATTAAAAACCATACAACCCAAGGATCCAAGGGACCTTGGATATCAATCCTGACACAAACAAAACTAACATGGAATTGGGGATGGTTAGAAATATATTTTATATAGCCCATGAGGCCCATGGGGATTCACATAGCCCTTGCCATAGCCTCTATACTCATCCTCATCCCATCTTCAACGAGCCCATAAGTACCTTTTGATTTCTTTACCTGCACAAACAGGACCCCTGCTAGAGTACAAAAGTACAACAGCCTCAAGGCTAAAGACAGATGCCCGACATATGCCCGGTTAAAGAAACTCCAGCAAACACCAGTGGCCTACCGCCTGTTGCCCCTGCGTCTGTGCCTGAACTCCAGCAGCCACGTACCTCAAATTAATGGACATGCTGCACCTCAGAAACTCAAAGAAAATCAGCTCATGCACCCAGCACTTGAAAGAGTGAACTGAAATCAGTAGGACATCGCCTGGGACACTTTCATCACCCTTTAGGGTCCTTCCTCCTCTTCACAAAATCCAAGTCCGAGGTTGAAAAGTCCTCATTGACTCCCTTCCATCAATTCTGAAATGATGAGAGACAGAGGCAAAGCCCTACCTGGTATCACTTGGTCATAAGTTAACAGAGGCAAAATAGTAAACTGTGAAAGAAAAGGGCATAGTAAAATAAATTTAAAATGGTAGGGCAGAATATAAGAAGGCACAATAATCCTTTAACCAGAAAATCCCAGCTCAGAAGGACAGAATCTAGCCTCTCCTCCCACAAGAGTGCAGACCACAAACCTTCTTAATATAAAATAACTGTCCTGAAGCCCAAGTGCTTAAACCAGAACTAATGTGCTTTTAGAATAACAGACACTGAGCCTTCAATCAGCAATTCCCAACTTAGAAGGACGTAAGCTACCTGTCCTGACACAACAATGCAATCCACAAACCTTCTTAATGCAAAACAACTGGTCTGAAGCCCAAGTGCTTAAACCAAAAGCCTTAGAATAACAGTTACAATTTAATCAGGCTACTACCAAGCAGTAACAACTGCAGCAGAATAATACAACTGAGTACTTTTAAGAAGAAGCACAAGCAAAATGAGGTAATAAAGTGGGAAGAAACACAATTACAGTAAAAGCAGATGAATAAAGTGCATTTTTTTATAACAGAAAACGGGCAAACTGATTTAAACTAATTACCCAATTAACCAGTAGTGCCACGGTGGTGCAGTGGTAGCATTGTTGCCTCACAGCAAGAGGTTCTCTCATTCGATTCTCAGCTAGTGTGTGGGGAGTACCTTCTTTGTAGAGTCTGCATGTCCTCCCCGCAGGTCGAGTGGAATTCTGAAAGACATGCGTGAATGGGCGTGCCTTTGTTGAAGGTTGGGCATCGAGCTGGCAACTCGACACCATGAAAATCTACTGCCAATCATTAGCGGACCGGAGTTCCGCTGTGGCAACCCCTAACCGGGAAAAGCCGAAAGACAACAACAACAACCCAATTAACCAGTAAAAAAACTCAAAACTTAGCCCTGTTCCAGCAGTCTTCAATCAAACAAGTTCTAACAACAACTCCTGTCACTGGGGTGCAGGGGAACTTTCTCCAAACAAGATGGCCTGGATTAGTGCTCAAGTTATACAAACAAATCTAGATTCAGCAGGTCTGAATCTAGTCTATGCTACAGCAGACAAGGTGCACCAATATCAGAAAAACAGTTCAGATAAGCAGGCCCAGTAAGCCTTTAACCAGAAATTCCCAGCTTAGAAGGGCAGAATCTAACCTCTCTTCCCACAAGAGTGCAGACCACAAACCTTCTTAATGTAAAATAACTGGCCTGGAGCCCAAGTGCTTAAACCAGAACTAATACACTTTTAGAATAACAGACACTGAGCCTTCAATCAGCAATTCCCAACTTAGAAGGATGTAAGCTACCTGTCCTGCCACAACAGTGCAGACCACAAACCTACTTAATGTAAAACAATTTAATCAGGCTACTACCAAGCAGTAATAAATGCAGCAGAATAAACACAACTGAATACTTTTAGGAAGAGGCAAAAGCAAAATAAGGTAATAAAGTAGGAAGAAACACAAATACAGTAAAAGCAGATAAAGTGCAATTTTTTTATATAACAATAGAAAACAAGCAAACTGATTTAAAAAATTACCCAATTAATCAGTATAAAACCTCAGAACTGAGCCCTGTTCCAGCAGTCTTCAGTCAGACAAGTTCAGGGCCTAAGTGTGTATGCCTACTCAAATGTTCTCTCTGTATTAGGCAAGATGAGCTAATGAGACTAGACTAGGATAGAGCAGGGATAGAGCTGAACAGATGGGAATGGTAGGAGTGTCTGAAATCAAAATATGATCTCACTGTACTCGGTTGACTGAGCAAATGAGATGGGCCCAGGAGGAGTGTTCAAACACAAATTTACAGGAGGGGTGGTCAATTCCAAAGCCATCAAGTTTAATACCACAACAAGAACAGTAAGGGTGGGTGGGAAAACTAACTGCAGTCAGAGAGCGAGTTCACAATTTTCAGTGAACAAATAAATAAGCAGATAAATGCAGTACTATTTTTAACACAATATTCAATGAAACAATAAAACAGAAAAAATAAAATGCAGTACTATCTTATAACACTGCAAGTTTGTACTTATCTCAGCTTGTAATAAAGTTGATGTAGGTATGTAAAAGCTAACCAAAAAGCTCAAGTATGCAGCTTTTCAGCAGAAATAATTTCAGAGATAAAGGGCTAAGACTTTAAGGCACAGAGAAATCCCTAGGCTAAGACTTCTACACCGAATATCAATAAAGTGAGAATAATAAACCTACTAACTGCAGACAGAGAGCTCACAATTTTCAGTGAACAAATAAATAAGCAGATAAATGCAGTACTATTTTTAACACAAAATTCAATGAAACAATAAAACAGAAAATATAAAATGCAGTACTATCTTATAACACTGCAAGTTTGTACTTATCTCAGCTTGTAATAAAGTTGATGTAGGTATGTAAAAGCTAACCAAACAGCTCAAGTATGCAGCTTTTGGTTTTTGGTATATAGCTTTAATGAAAATAAAGTAGGTACAGTGATTTGCATGTCATTTGGTAAGCAGCTCTTCTAGAAAATTCAGGCTGAATACATACTAGATAAGGTCTGGCCACAGCCACTGTGTCTCTGTCAAATTTATTGGCAGTTCAGACACTCTAATTGTCTAGTAAAGGGACAAGGATAGAACAAGTCCTCTTCATATCTTCATACCACTCAAGGCAGCAGCTATATGCAACACCGTGAAGAAATTGAGAATTAATTCTTTGGAAGAATGTATGCAGCCTAGTTGTACAGACAGTCTTAGAGGGGAATTTATATATATGAAAAGGATAAACTCTAGCTATCATCTACGTTGGGAATCCAGCTGCTTCTGATCAGGAGACTGATTTTATAACTATTATTGTAAGCAAACAGAATTAAGTTTCAGAATTTAGTTCTGCACAAAATTTAGATCTTGTATCAGACCAAATTCTAGTTTTGAAACCAAATTGTTTTATTAAAGGCCCCCTTAAGTTCATTTTCTGGTTCATAACAGGTGTAGTCTAGGAAACATACATATTGCAGGCTCAGACATAAGATAAACAAATTGATGTAGAGTATTGTACCTTGTGTTTAAGTTCATCAAGAAAATCATGAGAAGTAACATGTATCCTTTTACACTGGCATAAAATATGGACCTGATGCGACAATGGATTTCTACAATGTATGAATAAACATAAACGTAAGCCCTACAAACACATTTGTTAGGTGTAATAAAAGCAGACTTATTTGTTAGGTGTAGCACAAGTGGACATATTTGTTAGGTGTAGTACAAGCAGACACATATGTTAGGTGTAGTATTAGTAGACAGATTTGTTAGCTGTAGCACTAGCAGACACATTTGTTAGGTGTAGCACAAGTGGATATATTTGTTAGGTGTAGTACAAGTGAACAGATTTGTTAGGTGTAGCACAAGCAGACACATTTGTTACGTGTAGCACAAGTGGACACCTTTTTTACGTGTAGCACAAGTGGACACATTTGTTAGGTGTAGCACAAACAGACATATTTGTTAGATGTAGCAAAAGTGGACACATTTATTAGGTGTAGCATAAGCAGACACATTTGTTATGTGTAGCATAAGCAGAGACATTTGTTAGGTGTAGTATTAGTGGACATATCTGTTAGGTGTAGCAAAAGTGGACACATTTATTAGGTGTAGCACAAGCAGCCACATTTGTTAGGTATAGCACAAGCAGACACATCTGTTATGTGTAGCACAAGTGGACACATTTGTTAGGTGTAGCATAAGCTGACACATTTGTTATGTGTAGCACAAACAGACATATTTGTTAGGTGTAGCAAAAGTGGACACATTTATTAGGTGTAGCACAAGCAGACACATTTGTTACATGTAGCACAAGTGAATATATTTGTCAAGTGTAGCACAAACAGACACATTTGTTAAGTGTAGCACAAGAGGACATACAGTATTTATTAGGTGTAGCACAAACAGATACATGTCTTAGGTATAGCACAAACAGACACATTTGTTAGGTGTAGCACAAGAGGACATACAGTATTTATTAAGTGTAGCAAAAACAGATACATGTGTTACGTGTAGCACAAACAGGCACATTTGTTAGGTGTAGCACAAGCGGACACATTTGTTACATGTAGTACAACAGGACTGTACTTACTTTACTAGTTCCGGCGACATAGAAAATGAAAGGATGAGGCGAAGGAATTATGCTATATTGGAAAGTAGGAAGTAGACTTAACATGACAAACTGTAAATATATTTTAAAGGAAACATTTTTTGTATCCACAATGATGCTGATTCTGCTCCTGCTAGGTAATATAAAGAATTACAGTTCTAAGAAAATATAGCTTCATTATTCTCCTACTCATATGGGACTGCATGACTGGAAATTAATTTTACTGAAGGACTACATTTTCAAATCAGCTTGAGGATATAAGTGCTGTCATTTTTTTATTATCTCTTTATTACATTTTATGTTAGGTACAAGGGAGAGTAAGAAGCATGACCTTTAAAAGAAAAATAAGGCAGCATTTTATGGAAAAAAGAACTGCATCTTTAAATTTAACTTAGAACAGTTAATGATATTAAAATATACTTTTTTCCTTTTGGGATAGAAAACTATTGGAAGAAAATAACAAACTTTTAATTACATCTAGATCCCTCAGCAACAGATTAGGGCAAAACTGAGCCTATAACTGCTAGGCTAATTTTACATCAACTGACAAAGTGAGGAATTTAATTAAAATGTGACATGCCTGGCAGACTGAAAGTGAGCTGCATGGCATAATAGCTATTGAAAAGGAGATGAGGGATCTACTTCTTATACATTAACCTCTACCCTTTTTATACAATATAATCTTTGATAAAATCTCTTGTAAAGCTATCTTATCATTTATAACCTAAATCTATTTTTACATTAAAGCATCGATTGTTTTCAAACTTGAAATTTCTGCAAAGGCTATAAAATAACTTTAATTCTTTCTAATGAAAGCAGACAAGATATGGACTGAACTTATCTGGCCTGTTCTGTTCTTAAAAAGCCAGAACAGTTTTGAAAATCATAGGCTTTTAACGGCCTTTATTGTAGAGCATTTGACTCATCCATTTTATTTATTTAATGCAGTGCAATTCCAGAATTCAAACACACCAAATATTAATTCCATGTATATTCACTAACTAACACTGTAAGCCTATTTTATTCTTAAATCTGTTGACTACACCGTAAGAAATGCAATCCAAGTTTCACAAAAAGTACCAAGCAAGGCATGCCCCATTATGCTGAAGGCGAAACATTATTGCTCTCTACTCTTTACTTTCCAGATGTTGTGCATATAAGTAGGAGCAGCTTTTTGAATATGTGAAACTCACTCTTGACTTTGTCCTACTTTATTATTAAAAATCATTAATCTTTTTTAAAAAAATAAAATTTTAAGGCTTCCTTTTTAATGCCTTTGAACTTTAAAACATGGTTCATAGGTTCATAGGTGTTTACTAGACTAACCACAATAAGGGCCTTTTTAAGTCTAGCCATGCACCCCGAATCTTTGGCAAGTTCTGGTACCCTTGGTAAGTGTAAGCAGAGGCTTAGGAGGTGAAACATTTACAAGCAATGGCCTGGGAAATGAACCATTTACAGGCTGCCTGTGTCCATTAGAGATATAGGAGCCAGACCAGCAATGAATTTCATGTTCCCCATCCAGTTGTCCAAGTTACACTTGAACTGGGTTAGGGAGGAACTCTGCTTCACATAGATGGGGAGCCTGCTCCAGAGATGGGGCAGTCTCTGGGATACATACCTGTCTCTCCAGGTTGTATTTATATCACAGGCAAGGTTTCAGTCTTTAGAATGGGTAATGCTGGTGCAGTTTGCCTTGCAGATATACAGGAGGTCCATCAGAGTGAGGTCTGACAATGCCTTGAATGCCAGGTATAGATCTCCCCTCAAGAGCCTGTAAGAGGCAGAATACAAGGATAGGGCATTGAGATGGTCTGCATAGGACATGTTACTTATGAACTGTATTCTGTTAGTGAGGAACCTCTGTGGACATTCTAGTTGTTGGATATGCCTGGTTAGGTACATATCAAAGGGACACTGTACTTGATAGGTCTGATGAATTCCGAATACAGGGGAACAATGACTTCCTTGCAATTAGATCCAATATGTTTGTTTATAAGTTGTACAACATAGAATGATTTCCTCACTACTGTACACATGTGACGGTCAAAGGCTTGATTACTGTCTATGTGTGTCCCCAAGTCCCTGACTACTGGGTTAACACTTAGGGGTGCATTGTCAATATGAAAGTTACCAAGGGTGAATGACTTCCCAAATGATACTATTGTTCATTTCTTGGTATTTAGTTTAAGTCCATGGCATTGACACCAGTTGTTTGTCTGTGTCAGCCCTTTCTGAAGAACATTTTTGCTGGTGGGCGATTCAATGACAGCTCCTAATTTGCAATCATCTGCAAATTTAGTCAGCCAGAGCCTATTGACACTGGTCTTGACTTCAGATATGTAAATGCCAAAAATGAGCAGTCCTTGGACTGATCCCTGAGGGACTCTGCTTGTCACTGGCCTCTTTGTAGAGATGAATTCCCCAATTCTAACATCCTGGGTCCTGTCTGTGATCCAACTTGCTATCCACCGGATGCCATAAGGGTTTGTACCTAACATCTTATGTTTGTCAACAATGCCCAAATGGGGGATTATGTCAAATTCCTTGGCCAGGTCAAGGTACATAGTATGACCCATTTTGCCCTCGTCCCTTTCTTTGATGACCTTTTCAAAGAAGTCCAGCAGATTAAGAAGGCATGACCTGCCCTTGATAAAACCAAATTGGGTTGGGTCCAGTGTCTGGACATTTCCTGTGTCATTATTGATTATGTCCATGATAATTTTTTTCAAGGCTTTGCATATGAGACTTGTGAGACTTATGGCTCTGTAGTTTCCATGGTCTGTAAATGATCTGCCTTTGTGCAGAGAGATGACTGTTGCTGTTCTTCATTTACAAGGTGTGAAGCCTGTTTGGAGGCAACAGTTAAATAGCAATTTGAGAGGGCCTAATATATCATGTCTCATGATATTTAGAAGGCAGTTAAATTAATAACAGATAAAATTCTATCACAAGAACACAGGGTAGTAAGGGGAAGGAAGGGGAGAAATCAAATATCACCATGGAAGTATCGAATAGAGAAAACTATAAAGCAATTAAGACAAGAATTGTCACTGTTAGAAGAGTATAGAAGAGGGAATGGATCAACAAAAGTACTCAGAAAGATAGCGATGATAAAAGCAATGTGCAGTATTATAACGGATCAGGATCTATTGTGCATTATTGCAATTAATAAACTAAAAATCTCAGGACAGGCAGAAAAACTTAGAAGATACACAGATAAATATAAAGGAAAAGTACAAAATAAGCAATTTATTTATAAGCCTAAAATGTTTTATACAGAATTAGGAAACAAAGTAGAAGGAATTGAAAGACCACCAGAAAAAGAAGTAATAGATACATTTTGGAAAAGTATTTATGAAGATCCTGTGGAACATAACAAAGATGGTAAATGGATAGAAGAAGGAAAAGAAAGAATAAGAAGTTTAAATGTACAGGATATGAAATGGGATGAAGTAATAGCCAGAGAGATTGAGATAAAGTTAAGAAAAGCCTGCAAATGGAAAACTCCAGGCCCAGGTGCAGTACCTAACTTCTGAGTAAAAGTATTAACATCTTTGCTCAAAGATTTAGCTATGAGTAAGAACTATTTATATGCACACCCCGAGCACACACCAACCTGGTTAACAACTGGAAAAGCAATGCTCCTACTTGTAAACCTGCAAGTTATACTAAAAATTATAGACCAATCACTTGCCTTCCAATTGTGTATAAACTATACACTGGAATTGATGCCAACAAGAGTTTATAGTCATTTAACAGAAAATGCATTCATGGCAATAGAACAAAAGTTTAAAAAAAGAAAGTCATATGGAACAAAGGATCATGTGTTGCTAAATAAAGTCATAATAGAGAACTATAAAAAAGGGGAAGAATCTAAGTATAGCATAGATTGACTACAAAAAAGCATTTGATAGTATCCCACATTCATGGATAAAAGACTGCTTAAAAATATATAAGATACACCCTTCAATGATGAACAACAGTACAGTGACCATGAAACAGTGGCAGACCACTTTGCAATTAAGCCATGATAAAGGACATATTTTTATTCCAGGGATAAAAATTCAAAGGGAGATATTCCATGGTGACTCCCTGTCACCTCTGCTATTCTGTCTTGACCTTAACCATTTAAGTTGTCTACTTAACAGATTAGGCCAGGGTTATAATTTGTCTCCTAGAAAACAACAGTGTAAAGACCTCACATCTTTTTGTCAGTGATTAAAAATTGTATAGCTCATCAAATGAGGAACTGAAAACACAACTGCAAGTAGTCAAGACTTTTTCAGATGATATAAGAATGTCATTTGGTCTTGAAAAATGTGCAAAATTAACCTTTAAAGCAGGGAAACTGCAGCACCAAGAAAACATCAGTTTGGGACAAGAATGTGATATAAAAGAACTCAAGCAAGAGGGAGTATATAAATATTTCTGAATTGATGAAGGATCAACAATAAAACCTGAACAAATGTGAATAAAACTTAGCAAGGAATATTTTAGAAGACTTAAATTAATCCTGAAAACAGTGTTGACATCTAGGAAAAAAATTCAAGCTATACACCAAATTTGCTCTTGCTAGCCTAACATAGTTTTGGAGTGACTGAATGGCCCCAAAACGTGTTGGATAGATTATACAGGAAAACAAGAAGGATGCTTCATGCTCACCAAATGATTTATAAAAATCAGTGCATACCAAGATTATATATTCCCCATTCTGAAGGAAGTATGGGCCTCCTTGAAGTTCATTACATGAGTAGATATGCAATTGTGGACTTCATACATATTTGCTGAGCACACAAGACCCAAATGTAGTGAAAGCTTTGAAACATGAGGAGAATAAATCTAAGATGACTTCCCTGCTTAGTCTAGCAGAAGCATATCAGCATCAAGCAGGAATGGAAATCAAACCAGAAGTAGATGAAAATCAGGCAGCAACTGAATGTGGCAAAAAAAAAAAAAAAAAAAAAAACAAAAGAAAGAATATAAGGTGAAGGATCAAACATGCATAAATATAGTTGCGAGTCTAGAAAACTTCTGGAAGAACCTCATGTTGATCAGGATCGAATGCAGTAATGGTTAAGGAGAAGCAAATTCAAACCAAAAGATGAAAGGTTAATATTGGTGGTCCAAGATAGTGGGCTACGTACACATTGGTTTGCAAAGTCCTTTGAACATGTAGGAGAAATAGACAAATGTAGGTTTTGTAAAACAGAATTGGAAATAGTCATACACCTTGTTGCGGGTTATGACATACTAATGGCAGAAGGAAAGGCATAATAATGTGGCAATACTGTTGCACTGGGGATTGTGCAAACATTATGGTATTGAAGTGACTGAAAAACACTGGAAACATGAACCACAAAGCATCATAGAAAATGATGACGTCTACATCACATGGGATCACCCATTACCAGCAGTTCAAACGACAGATGTGAGAAAGCCATATACAGTGGTCCATGAAAAAAAGACAAATTGATCATTGAAATTGCTGCACCCAGTGACTACAGTGTCTTGCATACAGAGAGACACAAAGTCATAAAATATGAGGATTTGCAGGCAAAAATGAGAGCAATGTGGAAGAAAGGGGAGTATTGCACTTGATGCTTCATCTAATAAGGGTAGTGTACAGAGGGGCAATAGCTTTCTTGGATCTGGATGCAATGCTCTTACTTATACGTTGTGCTAAATAAAATGACTTCCTAACTGTGTGTGGTATTATTCAAAGGCCAAATCCCTATCCCATAAGTTTCCAAATTCCTAACTACCATTTCTACCTTAAGAGGTACACTGTCCATGCTGTAGTTTAAGGGGGTGGATGCTATACCAAAGAAGGTGATTATGCACTTTTTTGCAATTAGTGTGAACCCATGGCACTTACAACAATTGTTCATTTCTGTGAGACCCTCCTGGAGGATGATTCTGACTTTATGGGACTCTGTTACTGCTCTGCTCTTGCAGTCATCTGCAGATCTGGTGAATTATAGACAACTTGTAGTGCCCTGAACATCTGAGAAGTAAATAAATAGGAGCAGTCCCAGTACTGATATCTTGGGAACTTCACTTGTGACTGGCATTTTAGCAGAGATATAGTTGCCTTTTCTTATCTCTTGCATCCTCTGTGAAAGCCAGTTGAAAACCCAGTGGGTGGCATATGAGTTTATTTTTATTTTGTAATTTTTTGACACTACATAAGCAGAGAATAATGTTCAAATGCCTTGGATGAGTCCAGGTAGAGCTCATGAAGTGCTTTGCTCTCATCCATGGTCTCTGTGAGCTTCTCAAAAAAGTTCACCTGGTTCAGCAGGGATGACCTCCTCTTGTTAAACTCAAACTGACTAAGGCCCATTGTTTATAGACTTATTATGTCTTCACATATTATATCTATGACAATTATTTCCATGACTTTACAGTTTAGACTGCTCAGACTAATGAGTCTATAGTTTTTTGTCAGTGGAGGGACCACCCTTGTGCAGTGGAATGACATTTGCTGTCTTCCAGTCCATGGACACATACCTACCTTCAACCCTGATATTAAATAGTTTTGTTGGGGGCACACAGACAAGTCCTGTTTCAAACCATTTTGGAAACATATGGTATATTATCAGGACCCATAGATGCTGCGTTATTTACATTGGAGAGCACCTACATAATGATGATAACAGGGTTAAAAGGATTTTGGTATCTCCAAAGTGATGACTAAAGAGGATGGTGGACTGATGTTAGTATTGACATTATATGCTAGTTGGTCAGCAATGTCACCTGGTGGAGTAAACATGGTGCCATTTACCATCAGTCTGGTATACTATTGCATATTTCCTTTCCGCCTGGTGCAGTAGACATTTTGACCTGACTTCTTATCTGCTTGTTAATGTTTATGGTTGAGTTTTTGTTATGTTTACTGTGTTCAGCTGTGTTTTTCCTCTTGTATAATTTGTTTATGGCTGGGGCACCCAAGGTGATTTATTTTAGGAGCTTTTTTCTTTTCCTTTCTTTTTTTCTTTTTACTTAGAGTGGGAATAACCCCCTCTATGCAGAGGTTGAAGAGAATGCAAAATTCCTGGTTGAAGGATTCAGCATAGGTGGCTGAATTATTTTGGTTGGGGGGGTGCAAAGTTTACCAATGCAACATTTAATAGCAGATAATTTGCTTTAGAATACTTTTTGAACATTCTAGAGTTTGATGTGATCCCTGTTTCAGTATAAATTCAAAAAATATTGCTTTTTGGTCTGACCTTATTAGAGAGGATGATATACAAGGGGTGGGGCTAGAGGGGTGCAGTAGCTCCCATATTTGTGAGGATCAAGTTGAGGATGTTGTTTCCCCTTGTGGACAATTATTACTAGTTGCTAAAAGATATCCGTGTCAACAATGTATAGGAATTTCTGGGTCCACCTTTTTGAGGATGAGTATGTTTCCTGGTTTATTGATGGAGTGTTGAAATCTTCCAGAATTCCCATGTTAGGCCTTATGCTTAGCGACTCAAGTTCATTCAGCTATCCTGTGTGAGTGTCGTCTGTCATTGATGGGGATCTATAGCTAGCTGTGGTATGATAAGAGGTTTTGCCTATAGTGGTTTAGATACTGGGAATTTCTAGCTCATAGGACCATAGGATCATAGGAAGTTACTAGGCTAATGGCTCTAGGGCCCTTACAAGCCTAGCCAAGTTCTACCCTTATTTCCATGATCAGCACCTATTGCCACTGTCCAATACAGACACAGGTGGAAGCCTCAGGGTGAATTTATGGTTACCCATCCAATCGTCCAGATTGCATTCGAAGAGGGCCAATGAGGTGCTCCATTTGACATGACGAGGGAGTCTGCTCCAAAGGTGTGGTAACCTCTGGAAGACAAATCTGTATCTCCAGCAGGTTCTATTAATGTCACATATCAGGTTAAGGTCTTTAAAGCAAGTAACCTGTGTACAAGTTGGCTTGCAGATATGCAGCATTTCCAATAAAGCAGGGTCAGAAATGTCCTTATATACAAAGCAGATATCACCTTTGAATAGTCTGCATGAAACAGAATAAAGTGACCGTGATTTCAGATGATCCACATTGGACAGATGTTGAAGAACTTGAATTTTCCTTATGAAGAACCTTTGTGGTCTCTCTAGTTGCTGCTTGTGCTTGGAAAGGAACATACCAAACAGGGTATTGTACTCAGTTATTGGCATGATGAGGGAAGAGTACATGGAGGTTATAACTTCTTTTTTCTGAATGCAATGCACTTATTTATGAGATAAGCAATATAGAATGCCCTTATTACCACTGTGGAGACATGGTGATCAAAGGTAAGTCTGCTGTCAACCTGTATGCCCAGGTCTCTCACCACTGAGTGCATACCTAGGGTGTTGCTATTGATATGGTAGTTAGCAGGAACATTGCTCTTGCCAAAAGGGATGATAATATATTTTTCTGCATGGAGTTTAAGGCCATGACTTTGGTAGCAATCATTTGTTTGTGTAAGACTCCCTTGTAGCATGTTGACATAATTTGGAGATTAACCTTCCACAATGTTGCAAAATGAAGAAAAACAAATACCTTCTTAGCTGCAAAGCAGTAATACCACTTTATTCACAATAAAAACAAATAAAAATAGGCAAAAAAACATGTGAACTTCCTTGCCACCTGATTCTAAAATTTTCTTCAAGTTTCTACCTCTACTAAAGGTGGTTATAGGTCTACTGCCCACCTTCAATTTGAGCTGAGTATCAAATGTTCCTTCCCAAAATCTATTTAGTCCCGAGATTATCATCTGAAAACAGTTATTGTATTCTGCAACCATGACATCCTGTCCGGAATTTGTTGCCACATTTAAACTAGTGTCACTCAGGCTCTCTTGCATTCTTATATAGGTTTGAATCTTGCATTTTATTCCTTGTCACTTCCCTTTTTATTTTTACCAAAAATTTCAAAGGATAACATCTGTCCATTAACATATCTATTAATATATTCATTTCCTCTACAAAATTTTCATCCTCACTAATAATCCTACTTAGTCTCGCCATCTGGCCTTTCGCGACACTTTTTTTATGCTGAATAGGATGGCAACTGTCAAACCTCAATAGGGAGCTTGAATATGTTTTCTTTCTGAAGATGGTAGATGTAATTTTATTGCCTAAAAGTTCATTCCTGATCAAAATATCCAGAAAATCTATTTCAATTTCACTTGTTCTGGATGTAAATTTAAGGTACCCCACTGTACTATTTAGATAATCCACAAACTGTAATGTTTTATCTACAGACCCTTTCCACAATATTAATATTAATAAGTAGGCTCAATAGTGAAGATGAAAATGTTGTAGAGGAAATTAATATATTATAGCAATAACCCACGCCTGGGTGTGGGTAATGCTGGATTTCCCACGGTTGGCGTGGTTTGGTCCCATTATTTATTATTATTATAATAATTACTTTTTATTATAATAATTACTTTTCTGAAATAATGGCATTGTATAATGCCTCCTTGCTGCCCTTCCGCCGCTGTCTGTTATCCGACAGTTCTGATGTACTGCACATGCGTAAGCCTCGCAGTACATCAGAGCTGTGAGCAACAACGGAGATCTTCTCCGTTGCTTTTACTGTTCGCTATGTTAAATGGGTTTAACATAGCGAGACAGCTTTAAAAAAGCGGAGCTCCGTTGCTTTTTTAACTAAAATGTCTTATAGTTGTCCTTAAACCCATTTGGATTTGTAGTTTAAAAAAGCTGTGGAGAAAGCAAGATCTCCGTTGCTTTTTACGAAGAGGTAGTGTTTCCAGTTTTGTGCTCACTCCCTCATAATCTTAGACAGCAATTTCTTCCTCTTATTGTGAAGCCTGTTCATGGCATTTGTTCACCAGGCAGGTTTGCTCTTCTTTGAGGAGCTTGTTTTGATCCTCTCAGGTATGGCCGAGTCAATGCAGTTATACAGGTGTTTGTATAAAGCATTAATGTAGAACTTGGTGTAATTGTCAGCTCAATTTGAGGGGGTAGGGGTACAGTGAACCTATTTATAACATCCCATAAGAGGTTATAATCTGCTTTGGAGAAGTTTTTTAATTTAGTTGCAGCTGGGGGGAGGGGGCAGGTGCGATAGTTATTTCAAATGACACTGATTTGTGGTCAGATCTCACCAGGGAAGAATTCACAGTGGGGGTGCTACAGTGGTCCCCCATATTGATAAGCACCATATCCAGGATGTTGCACCCCTTGCGAGGGTGTCAACTAGCTGGTCCAGGGCACTGGAATTAATGAAGTCATGGAACCTTTGGGCAAGTGAGTTTGAGCAATTTATCGAGTCAATGGATGGGTAGTTAAAGTCGCCCAAAACCCTGGTGTTCAGATGTATCTTGATAGACTCAAGTAGATCCAAATAGGCAGAGTGGGTGTCCTGATTCATGGAAAGGGACCTGTAGCTGGCAATGACTTGAATAGGTGTCCTACTAGCAGTTAATTTCACCTGAAGTATTTCCAGGGAGTTGCATTTATCTTTAATAAATATTGATACACCGCCTCCTTTATTTTTTATGCTTTCAGGTTGTGGTCTGAATGTGTGGAAGGAGGTGTAACCCATATGGCTGGGGTGCTGTCTACAGCCCTAAACCAGGTCTCCGTGACTGCACAAATGCCTGTGTCTTCCAAGGTAAGGACTGCTTCCAGTAAGTGCAGTTTCATGTTTAGACTGCTAGCATTCAGCAGTATAACCTTGAGGTTGTTTTTAGATGGAGTTTTTAATCCAGGAATTTTGTCATTCGGATGCTGCCTAAAAATGCACTATGGGGTTGGCAAAAGCCTTAGACAGTAGCCAAAATCCCAGAGGTGACAGATGCAGACCATCTTTGGCAAAGCATCAAGGTCTGTCAGTCATGTCATCCCAGGCTGACAGATACTGGATCCCCTTAGAATGACACTAGAAGCTAAGCCAATTGTTAAAGTCAGTTATTTTCTGTTTGTATTGAGGCATCATCCTAGGTGAAGTTAAAATGCTGCTTAAGGCTAGGGGCATACCTGCCAGAGCTACATAGTCCAAGAGCTCTGTCATGTCTGTCTTCATATAGTCCAGAGAGGTACATCTAAACTTGTTCATACCAACATGGACTATGATAGAATCATAACAGTACCTGTTGTTGAGAGACTTGAGTGCATGTATGATATGGCGGATCCTGACACCTGACAGACAGCTGACCGTGGCCTTTTCCTTATCCAGCCTGGTGACAGAGACATCTGTGTATCTCACAATGGAATCAACCATGACTAATATGTTTGGTTTTGCATTTTGCCTTAAGGGCTTGAGAGGTGAGACACTGTTGCAAGAACTACTATGTATATGTGTTCTGCAGAAGCAGTATTATGGGTAGCGTGCTTGTGTTTGAGAGGTCTCTGGTATTTAGTTATGTTTCTGGTGAGGACCTCCACATACGTAGCTATGTGTGATATGGGTTTAGGTGGAGTAGGAGGTGCTCATTGTTATATGTACTGACTGGTTTGTGAGAGAGCATGTATTCAAGGTTCTTAATATAGTTACATCTCTTACATGCTGAATTTGTGTGGAATAGAATTAGAGGGTTGGTAGTGAGCAAGAGGCATTTGCTACTCTACCTCATGATGCCCATGTTAACTAAGCTGGCTGGAGAAACTGTGGGAATTTGTCCATCCATAGTGTTAGGTAAATTTATATGGTTAGGAGAAGAGGTCTCACTTAGGAATGGCTAGTGTGGTTGAGATGTATGTTGGTATCTCTGAGGCTAGGCTTAGTGTTCCACCTGTCAGTAGAGCAGGACTGCAAAAAACTCTGGAGGACCAGAAGCAAAGTGCCTGGGGAAATTTTAAGAAGGACAATATTTGTGTCTATAACCACCAAAGTGGCAGTGCACAATGGTGAGCTACACACACAAGTGCAAATGTGAGGCTTAAATAAAACAAGAAATAACCCTTTTAACCCAAACTAGCCAATAAAGACAGTCTGTCTGAGTTCTAGTCCAATTACCTTAGATTAGATGGGACCCAGAGAGTACTCTCCTCCCAAAAGGGTACAGAAGGGCCTTCACCAACAAAGATGGCTTGATTGTGATGCTCAGAAGCTACAAAACAGTCCCAGAAACAGCAAATCTGGAACTGGCCTATGCTACAGCTGAATTAGTACAGTATACAGTAAAATGTGGAAAAAAATACAGTTCAGACCATTCATACAGACAGCAGAATGCAAATACAAATTAAAAGTGCAATATAACAGCAAAAACAAGTACTTAGAGCGTAGGTAGTTGGAAGCAATGGATGCCTCATATCTTTAAGTATTTCAGTGAAGAGCTGATTTTAGGGTTCAAGTCATGCCAAACAGTCTAGATTCAGCAAGCCTGAATCTGGCCTATGCTATAAAATGCAGAAGCACTAGAAATTCAAAGTGCATAAAATCACAGTCACAACAGCAACAAACAGTTTAAATAAAGCAGCAATTCACCAGCAATTCTCAGCTTATTAGGGTGTAGGCCACATTCTCCTGCCACAAGAGTCTTGACCACAAACCTTCCTAATGTGAAAGTGGTTTTGCAGCCCAAGAACTTAAGTTAGAACTAAGACACTTCAGGATAAGAGACACAATCGGCCTTCAACCAGCAGTTTCCAGCTTAGAAGGGTGTGGGCTATCCTCTCCTGGAGTTTTGAGTTTAGACCACAAATCTTCCTAATGTAAAGTAACTCGTTTGGAACCCAAGTGCTTAAACCAGAATAAAGACACTTAGAATAACAGGCACATTAACCTTCAACCTGCAATTCTGAGATTAGAAGGGTGTAGGCCACACTCTCCTGCCACAAAGGTTTAGACCACAAATCTTCCTAATAAAAATAACTGGTTTGGAACCCAAGTGCTTAAACTGGAAAAAAGACATGTAGAACAACAGGCACAATAAGCCTTCACCCAGCAATTCCCAACTCAGAAGGGCAGAGGCTACCCTCTCCTCCCACAAGAGTCTAGACCACAAACCTTTTTAATGTAAAATAACTGGTCTGAAGCCCAAGTTCTTTAACCAAAACTAAGAGGCTTAGAATAACAATTACAATTTAATCAGGCTACTAGCAAGCAGTAATAAATGCAGCAGATTAAATGCAATTGGACACTTTTAAGAATAGGCAGCAAAAGCAAAATAAAGTAATAACATTGGAAGAGACACAAATACAGTAAAAGCAGCTGAATAAAGTGTAATTTTTTGTTAAGTAGTAAGGGAGGAAACAGAAGCTAATTCACCATTAAGAAACTAAAGGGGTGGGCCTTCCCAAATGATCTCATGGTATTCAGTAGAATAAGTTGATGTGATAAGACTGGGAGGAGTGTCTAATATCAAATTTATAGTAGAGGCAGGCTACTCAAAAGCTATCAAGTTTGAAGACTATAACAACAGCTGGGTGGGTCACTGGGCAAAATAAAATGGAGATAGATATCAGAACAGAAGTAAGGATTCCTGCAATATCAAGAAATAAGTTTGTTAATCCTGATAATTGTTCACAACACACAAAAACTTTGCAAAATTTAGAAATATTTTGGTAAACTCAGAACAATTTTTGCAGAATACCATTTAAACAACAACCTAAGAGCAGTACAGTAACAAGCAGATGGAGTTTCTTTAATAAGTGCAGTCTGAAAAACTGCGATAAATTCAACAAAATAAATAAATGCAGCACAGAATTAATAAATATATCTGAAACAGTTCAAGCAAGTGCAAAAAAATATTTATATCAGCTTTGCATTTCCAGATGGTTTTACAAGCAATCTGAGTCTTATAGCTACAGGCACAAGGACGCTCTGATCTCATCATGCTTTTTTGCCAGTCTGGAGGTGTAGCTATTTTTGATAATGTTTGAGACACATCCACCATGTTTCCCTTTATGAATGGTACCTGGTCTAAAGGTGTGGAAGGCATTACAGCTCTGTACTGCCAGTATGCTTTTGAATACTTTAAACCATGTCTCAGTTGTCACTGAGATATCTATGTCCTCCAGCTGAGGAGAGCTTTTAGGGAGTGAAGTTTTTTTTTACAGACTTCCTGCATTTATTAGTAGTACCTACATTTTGGATTGAGTAGGTTTGGCTAGGTAGGTAAGTTAAGTAGGTGGCATAGCCTAAAAGTGCACTATGTGGGTAAATAAACTTTTTCTTTATATTCTAAAGGTGAAAGAGGTGCAGGCCATCACTGGCAAAACAGTTCTGCCTGTCTACCATGTCATCTCAAGATGACAAATATTTCACCCCTTAGAACGATGCTAGTGACTAAGCCAATAGTTAGCCACTCATTTTCTGATGATACTGTGGCTTTACCTTTGATGAGGGTAAAATACTTCTAAGTACTAGGCTCATACATGCTTGAGACACATAATCCAACAGATTTATCATGTCACTCATCATGTAGCCCAGGGAGCTATGTCTCAGATCATTTATGCCAACATGTACTATGATTGGCTCATCCTGGTAGCTGTCATATAATGATCTGAGTGTGTGGGTGACCTGTCCAATCCTGGCACCTCACTAGCAACTAATCATCCCTCTTTCCTTGCACAACCTGGTGAGGGGTTCACATGTGGGTGTCTGACTATTGAGTCAACCATGACTCATATATTTGAAATAAGGGAGTTGCCTGCCCAGTGGCTTTGTTTCTGTGGCTTACTGACTCCTTTTCTTATGCATGTTGAAGCATTTTCTGTTGAAATTATTTCTATATGTTGTGAAGTGATTCTGAGGGGGCATATTGCCTATGTGACATTTAACAGTCCTTAGTCTTTATGGTATTGGTAGGTTTGAATTTAATACCTCAGCATAAGATATAGTGTGAGTATTGCATAAGTTTTGGAATGATGTATGAACAGGTGTACTGCAAATGATCTTATTTCTGGTATTGTATGATCGAAAGGTACTTTCCTTCAGCAAATATATGTACAGACAACTCTCACATACTATATTATGTTGTTTTTAGCAGGAGGAGGTCATTAGTCAACATGAGGCAATTTTTACATTCCTTCAATATATCCATATTGATCAGGTTGGCTACAGGAATCGTGAGAAAATGCCTGTTCATGGATTGATCATGATGCTATGACTAATGGGTTTTAGACTAGTCTGGTTAGAGTAATGAGTAGAGCAGTTGTCCTATGAGAGCAGAGGTGATGGAAATGTGACTAGCAATCTGGAATAGAGCTGTGGAGGGACTGATACCTAAAGTGAAATGCTTAGGATACCAGAGTTTGATGGAATTATATGAGCAGTTATATCACTGAAGGTTAAGGACCATGTGCTTTTATGGAAAAAAAAACTCTTGCTCAGGCAACCCACTATAGAATGAGTTCAACATCTGCAGCTTGTTTTGTTCCCCTTTTTACTGAAAAGTGCTTATGGCAGCATTTGTATCAGCTCGAGTAATCTCTCAGTATTTGCAGCTCACCTCTCAGTTCTGAGTCTTGATTCAAAGACCTTGGAACAAGTGCAGATCAGTACCACCAAGGAAGGAGGCTAATAAGATTACCACTCATAAAAGCTAAACAATTAATTAATTAAGGGGATACTCAGTTTGCAAACTGGGGACAGTATAATTTAAAAATCCTGGGGGAGACTTGCAATACGATCTGAAAGCTAATACTCTGTAATTTGCAGCATCGCCACTATAATTAAACAAAGGCAACTAAAATATCCTGGGATTGTTTTAACAGGGAAAGAAAGTAACTGAAAGTCCTAACAGGTTTGTAAAGGATCTGAAAGCTGAATGTCTGAGATTTACGGCTCAGCTTCTATTATGAAACAAATGCAACTAAAATGTAACATAAATGCCTGGTATTTGGTTTTAGAGGGTAGCAAAAGGTAATTAAAATTCCAGGGACTTTTTTTGTAAAAGGACAAAATAACTAGAAACTAGAATGCCAGGCAGAATTTGTAACAGAGATTGTTTAGTAAGAAACAAGTTAAGTATAGTTTCTTACATACAAGATCAATATTTTGACACCAGTACAAAATAAGAGATATATGATTTAAAATTTCTATGCAGGCAGTATAATACAGTAATTTAACACAGTTCAGGTGATATGAAACTGATGGAAGCAGAGTCCTTTCAGGAGAGCCACAGCACTAGTGCTACTGTTCTAAACCTCCAGACATCAGGCTCCTGGCCAGTTATATACTTTTTTTAAAAAGCAGGTATTTACTTTAAATGCTGTTCTACAGTATAAAAATACACAGAATTTACTGTAAGCTAAGCACTCTTACTTCTAAGACTCTAGGCACAAATTGTAACATCACATATACTAAACATGCAGACCAACAACTTTTTTTGAGAAAAATAACAATAACTGTAGGAAAAATGTACAGAATTGGGGAGTCCACCTCTACAAAGATGCCAGTCATAAGCGGGATGCCTCAGGGATCAGTCCTGGGACAGCTCCTTTCTAGCATTTACTTTTCTGAAGTCAAGACCAATGTCAGTAGCCTCTGGATGAATAAATCTGCAAATGTTGCAAATAGCGTTGTTGCCTCACAGAAAGAGGTTCTCCCATTTGATTCTCGGCTGGAGTGTGGGGAGTGCCTTCTGTGTGGAGTCTGCATGTCCTCCCCGTGGTTGGGCGGGCATTCAAAAGACATGCGTAAATGGGTGTGCCTTTGTTGAAGGTTGAACATCGAGCTGGCACCTCGACGTTCGTGAAAATCTACTGCCAATCATTAGCGGACCGGAGTTCCATTGTGGCGACCCCTAACCAGGAAAAGCCGAAAGACAACAACATTGAATCTCACACTGACACAAATGTTCTCCAGGAAGGGATGACACAGTCAAACAACTGGTGTCAGAGCCATGGACTAAAACTAAATGCCAAGAAATGCATAATGGTATCCTTCAGAAAGTCATCCACACCTGGTAACTATCATATGAACAATGTACCCCTAAGAGTTGTCTCAGTAGTCAGAGACTTGGGGACACACATAGACAGTAATCTAGCCTTTGACCATCACGTGTCTACAGTAGTGAGGAAATTATTCTATGTTGTGCAACTTACAAACAAATGTATGGAATGTAGGTCCAAGGAAGTCATTGTTCCACTGTATTCAGCAGTCATCATACCTATCATTGAGTACAATGCCCCCTTTGGTATGTACCTAACCAGGCATATCCAACAAATGGAATGTCCGCACAGGTTCCACACTAAAAGAATACAGGGCATAAGTAACATGTCCTATGCAGACTGCCTCTGAGTCCTATCCCTGCATTCTCTCTCCTACAGGCTATTGAGGAGAGATTTATGCCTGGTATACAAAGCATTGTCAGATTCCACTCTGATGGACCTCCTGCATATTTGCAAAACAAACAGCACCAGAAATGTGTGTTCTAAAGTCTTAAACTTTGCCTGTGATATAAATAGGACCTGCTGGAGAGACAGGTATATATTCCACAAACTACCCCATCTATGGAAAAGGCTTCCCATCCATATGAAACAGATTTCCTCCCTAACCCAATTCAAATATAACTTGAACAACTGGATGGGGAATAGGAATCTTATCCCTGTTTTGGCACCTATGTCTCTAATGGACACAGGCAGCACATAAATGGTTCATCTCCCAGGCCCTAGCTTGTAAATGTGTCATCTCCCAGGCCTCTGCTTACACTTATAAAGGCACCAGAACTTGCCAGAGATTTGGGATGCATGGCTAGGCTTAAAAAGGCCCTTGTGGCTGTTAGCCTAGGAAACACATATGAAGCTATGAATATGCTATAAGCCAACACTCTCACTGCTAAGACTCTAGGCAAATGACTGTAGTTCCAGTTAAGTTAAAGAGCAGAGCAAACAACCTTTTCATGAGATTTAGACAATAAGTAAGTAAAAAAACAACAAAAAAAAAAAAAACAAAGAAAACATGTATTAACATACAGGTGACATCAAGTGCTGATAGGGAAAACAATAGCTTGTTTCCTTCCTTTTTTCATCAAAAACACTTATGACAGCATTTGTATCAGCTCAGGTAATGCTTCAATATTTGCAGCTCGCCACTCATTGCTGATCTTCATTCCAAGACATATTCTTTTTTTTTTAAGTTTTCCAAAAGGAAACTAAATATGAAGTGAAATTTGTTTTAATGTTATGCAGAGGTACTTTTCCTTGTCAATTTCAGATAATTCTGCTGACTGATTACTGTATTACCATTGAATGCACATGGGAGAAAATTATATTTTTGGAAAATGTATATCTTCTTTGTACTGATGTATTAATGTATATGATAGGGGAAATTTCAGTGGAAGGGATTCTCATTTGATGTCTTTTGAATGCTTGGTTGGAACCCATACCCATAAGGTATTCATCACTGGCAGCTTTAAAATACATATGAAAACTTCGCATGGAGCTCAGGAAAAATCCTTTTTCTTAGGACTTGAGATATTGACTTACCAAGCAGAAGATTAGAGGATTTAATCATCACTATATGTGTCGATTAATCTTCTTTTTGAAGAACAATGTTATAATGTCGAATAGGAAGTTTTCAAATGATAGGGAAAGAGATTTAACTTGCTCCTCAGGGAAGGCTTTCCTTGATCATTCACTTCTGAGTATGGCATGGCGAGTTTTTCCTAACATCTTATATGGAAATTGCTATTAAAGTTGAAAGTGGCCACCTGCCCTCATATGTGTTAAACAGAACAAGTGCTACCACCCTCAGAAAGGCCTCACACTGTGAAAGAAAACTACAAGGGCTGCTAGCATTAAGAAGTAACTGAATTAATTGGATCTGATGTACCCTTTTATCAGATGCTTCTCAGAAGTATTTTTAGTAGAATGGAACCAAATACGGGGTACACCGAGGAAATAATTAGTCATTAATTTCTGGTGATATGTATTTAGATTGCATGAGGAATATGGATGGTTTGAAAAACACTGCAGGTGTATGAGACAAACTTTAATGCTATGTTGAAGAGACAGAGAGATCATTGATCATCCAGAAGATTAGGCTACATATAGATAACAAAGAAGCCTCATAAGAATTGGATTAGGGAAAAGAAAAGCAAGGTTGTGATGACTTTTTTTTTGGTGGGGGAATAAAAACTGAGATTGCTTTATTGAAAGCAGATTTAAGAGGCATCTTGTCTTTAGTTATGGCTACTTACAGAGATTGTTTTACAGACAGTGATGTCTAAAATCAAGTATAATATGAACATTTCAATGATTTACATAAAAATATAACAAAACTAGAGAAATGATCTTGGAGGAAAGAGCCCTATTCCAACTTCATGTTACCTACACATGAAATTTGTACTGAAAATGGCATTGTTAAATAGGAGAACGGCTACAAAGTTAGAATGTATCTCAGGAGAGATGCAGAAGGTTATTTTAGTGTTTTACAACTTTTCTTCAATATATTGCTTTAGTGTTTAAAATTTTGAGATGCGTGGTATGGTGTGATTATTGTCTCTAAACATAGAAAGGTGATAGAAATGGTAACATTGTTTGGTATTGTCAGCTGTACCAGAGGAAGTAAAGCAGTGCATATGTGACATATGCCAGCATGGCTGGCTGAATATCTGTAAATAGTCTTGTGTCATTTGACTGTCACATTGATTTGTACAGATGCTTGTATTAAAATCTATTTGTAAAAGTTGCTTATGTTAAAAATGCTGCAACAGAATCTTAACAGACTTCTGAAGATGACTTGTGTCAGAGTCAGGTGACTAGATGTGATGTCATTCTATAACCAGCTGAAGGACAGAACTCTGGCTGCAGCAGTTTGTTGTTTCTTTTTGTTTTTCATATAGAAACAGCAGTGTGAAAGTAGCTGACTCCAAGTCAGACTGCCAAACAGTCATGAGTGGAGTCCCACAGGGTTCGGTCCTTGGTCCTCTCCTGTTTGGTATCTACTTCTCTAAAGTCCAGGCCAACACAAAGGGACTTTGGCTGACAAAGTTTGCAGGCGATTGCAAGTTGGGAGCTATTATTAAATCCCCAAGTGATGTTGACATCCTGCAGAAAGGCCTCACTGAGACCAACGACTGGTGTCAGAACCATGGACAAAATGTGTCATCATCCCCTTCGGGAAAAACGTGGTTCCCATGAATTACCACATCAATGGTAGTCCACTGAGCACAGAAGGTGTTATAAGAGATCTGGGAACACAGGTTGACAGCAACCTTTCTTTTGACCACCACATCACCACTGTGGTCAGAAAGTCCTTCTATGTGGCACATTTCATTACTAAGGGTTTTGCATCCAGGAAGAAAGAGGTCATTGTCTCCCTCTGCTCTTCTCTCATTAGGCCAATCATTGAATACAATGCCCTATTTGGCATGTACCTCACTAGACACCTGCAACAACTGGAGAGGCTGCAAACGTACCTCACAAAGATGATCCTAGGCCTTAAACAGTTATCCTATATGGACAGACTCAAAAAACTCCAACTATTCTCTTTCTCATATCGCCTACTTAGAAGTGATCTCTGCTTGACTTACAAAGTCATGTCTGACCCAGCTCTGTTAGAAATGCTGCATCTAAAGAAATCCCAATCCCGCTGCACCACATGCTCCAGAGACTTCAACCTCATTACCACAATCAACAGAACATGCTGGAGAGACAGGTTCATAACCCAGAGACTACCCATGCTATGGAATAGACTTCCCATACATGTCAAACAGAGCACCTCACTGGCTCTCTTCAAGAGAAATCTTGATGAGCGAATGGGAAATAGAAAATTCACCCCGGGGATCACTCCAGTGGCCCTACTCAACAGAGGCACTGGGAACGAATGTGGGGTGGCACGAAACCAGGGTAATCCTATGTGCTAGGCTTGTAAAGGCTCCAGGGCCATTAGCCTAGTACATACCTATGAACCTATGAACCTATGCATCTGATATAAAAGCTCTATGTCAGTTATCACAGTTAGTTGTTGAGTCAGTTCAGTCAGTGTGTAGTATCTCATCTTGTCTTGTGGAAGTAAGCATCTCAACAGTAAATCTTTCCTTGTGATACTAAATGAGTTAACTAGAGGCAGTTTCTCTTTAGTTCAATTAGGAATCTACAGTGAGATTAGTTTAGCATTTTTTCTGCATCTGGGAGATTCTATCCAACTGTGTTATTTTTATATTTCCTGTGAATGCAAGTCTGTTGTTTATTGTAACTAAATATTAAGTATTCTCCTGTTTTCTATTTTATTATCCATATGTAAAAATCTACTGCCAATCATTAGCGGGCTGGAGTTCCGCTGTGGCGACCTCTAACCAGGAAAAGCCAAAAGAAACTACAACAACATTAATTATTTTTATACCTTTTCATTGTGATTGGTCTTTTAGAAAATACTTTTAACATCTTGAGAGTGCTTGAGCTTATTTTAGTGACAATATAGTCACTCTGATAAGCCTTACTGCTTTGGTCACACTCTACCATTTATATCCATATTAATTTGACATGGTATAATTGGTTACACTTTGTAACAGCCTTAGAATATCTGATGAGTGGCACACAGCTAGTGAATCTGTGCCAACGTTTCCCAGGTGTGTGTGTGTGTGTGTGTGTGTGTGTGTGTGTGTGTGTGTGTGTGTGTCTCTGTCTGTGAAAAATCAGATATTCAAGTGTGTGTGTGTCAGATACTTGGAACTGGGACATGGTGCTCCAAGGTTAGTCTTGTTTGGGATCTGGAAAAACAGAGAATGCAGTCCCAGGTCTGGAGCAAGTTCCCTGTGTGCTCTTCGGGGAAATTGTGCTTGATGTAGAGAGCTGCATTTGAAATACTGTGTAAATCCATTCCTGTTTTTAGTGACTATCTCTCACCAGTGTCAGTGGTGTGAATTGAGGCTCCTTGATTACTGGCCCAAGGTAAAGAGGGACCATCACATATTGATGGCAGGAGTGGAATTTTAATTGAATTTCAGTAGCCTTTAAACAGTTGTTACTGAAGGTGTGTGTACTCTCGAAAACCACAAGGTAAACATTTAAGAGTTTCAGTTTCACAACAGTTTTATTTATTTTTGTTAGTTTAGTCAGTGAAAGCAGGCAAAGATGTTAGCAGAGGATTATAGCAAGCTGACAAAGAACAAGTTGGCCAAGGTGTGCAAAGCCAAAGGACTGGTGCATGCCAACCTGACTAAAGAGGATATAATTTCAGCCTTAATTCAGCTGCAGCATGGTCCAGCAACCTGGGTGATAGCCAGTCTGGTGATGCGGGTGTGCAGCCTTCAGAAACAGGACAGCCCACCATTTCCTCAGACGACGTAAAAATCCATCTGGAGTTAAAGACACTTGAACTGGAGGCCAAAAATTTGGAGACAGAAGAGAGACTGCAGTGTTGGGAGGCTGAGGAAAAGGATAAGCAACTTCATCACAAGAGGGAGATGTTGACTCTTCCTCAGTGCCATGGAGGTAATGGAGAAGGGAATAACTGGACCCCAGAAGCAATAAAGGTCAGTAAATTTCTTCCACAATTTGCAGAGGGAGATGACTTTGATAGTATTATTCATATATTTGAAAGGGTATGTAAACAGTATAATGCTGACCAAGAGCTCTGGGTATGGTTCCTGACCCCTTTACTCCATGGTAAAGCTGTAACTGCTGTTTTTCAAATGTCTGATACTGACTGTTTAAATTATTAAAAAGTAAAAAAAATGTTCATTGAACTGTTATAAGTTAACACCTGACACTTACAGAAAAAAAGTTTTATGAGCATAGATACAAGGTAGATGAAAGTGTATGTAATTATATTGCTGAGTTAAGCACTTACTTTCATAGGTGAGTGAATGAGTGTCAGGTTACCATTTTTGAAAGGCTGGCAGACATTTTGGTGAGGGAACAAGCCCTTAGTACTTTTAGGACATAAGAATCTGATTGACAGACAGAGAATTTAACTCTGCAGATGTGATGGGGCAAAAAGAAGATCTCTACTTAGCAAGGAGGGGATCACTGCATAAGAAGATGATACCCAGTGGTGCACATGGATATAAGGGGGCCCATGATGGGCAGCCTAAATCACCCCAACAGAGTCTACCTGTAACAGAGGAAGCCACTAGTTCAGGCACATGGCCAGGATCAAAGGTTAGATGTTTTAAATGTAACCAGTAGGGCCATGTAGCATATAAATGTCCACTGAAGCAAGGTGAGGAACAAAAGGTGAGGGAGCCAGTTAATGGGAATAACAGCATGCCAATAGTAAGTTGTCTGGAGACAACATAGGTACCAAACTCTCACCTGAATTTGTATTCTATCTTACTGGATGGAAGACAGGCAACTGCTAAGACAGACACAGCTTCTGACATAACCATTATTAATCCTGCAGTGGTTAAAGAAGAGCGGTATGTGCTTGGGCAGTTCACACCAGTTAGAGCTTTAGGAGGGACCTCATTGCAAATACCTTTGGCCAGGGTTCACCTTGACTGGGAGGCTGGAAAAGGGAACAAGCAGGTAGGTGTGTTTGAGGATATCCCTGCAGATGCCTTAAGAGGGAATGATTTGGGTCTATATCACATCAGCGAATGCTAAAAATAGTGAATGCTGATATATCAAACTTCAAAGTCTGAAAGTTGAAAACAGT
This sequence comes from Protopterus annectens, assembly GCF_019279795.1. Classification (NCBI taxonomy): domain Eukaryota; kingdom Metazoa; phylum Chordata; order Ceratodontiformes; family Protopteridae; genus Protopterus; species Protopterus annectens. The sequence goes on along the minus strand of NC_056733.1, from coordinate 1,183,646,610 downwards.
GAAGGAATGGATCAGCGAATTTTTTCCCAGGGAAAAAATTTGCTGGGCCGTTGACCGGGCTTTTCTGTTTTCTCAACTGTGGTGCAATCTCGGAGTTGGTATATTTAAGTTGGGGGGTGTGGGGGTGAAGCCTCCCACTTAATTTTGACTGTACACTTTTTTTTTTTTTTTTTGGATCAGCAAATTTTTCCCCTGGGAAAAAATTTGCTGATCCATTCCTTCGCTGTTTTCAGCTTTTGGACTTTGAAGTTCAATATATCAGCATTTCCTCTTTTTAGAGTTCACTGATGTGATATAGACCCAATGATTTGATAATGTAGTACCTTGTGTGCATGCAGTTACATAGAGTTAGGCCTGGAGACAGGCAGGTAGGTCTGGTAGCCTGAGCGGGATGCAGACAGACCCCATGCCTGAAGATGGGGCTGGTGATTTGGTTATTTCAGGGAGGGAGCTACCTAGTAGCAGTGAGCCTGAAAGTGAATCACAGTTGCTGGTAGGTACTGATGTTCCAGTGGACAGGGTAACTGCAAGTACAGAGGTGAGTGGTAGTACCCAGGTTGTTAGTGAGGCACCACCCTCAGAAGATACTAGGCTTCATGTGAAGGGGAGCTAGGAGGAGTTATAAAGATAGAGTTGAGACAGGCTTAGGTTTTGGATCCTATTTTACAAGACTTGAGGGAGGAAGCTAAAGAGGGACCTGATGCTCAAGGAAAAGGGGAATCTGTATACTGGAAAAAAGAGTTACTGTATAGAGAGTAGACCCCTGAGGGAGGGCTAGAGGGTGATGTAATACAGCAGTTAGTAGTGCCCAAAGCCTACCATCTGGCACTTCTACCCATAACCCATGACATTCCTTTTGCAGGTCATATGGGTATAAAACGTACCAAGACTCGTATTATGCAACATTTTTATTGACCTGGGATTGCAAGGGATGTAACAGGGTACAGCAAGACCTGTGAGTAGTGCCAAAAGTTAGACAAGGCAGGGGATAAGGTCAAAGCTCCTTTGATACCTTTGCCTGTGATTGAGGAGTCATTTCAGAGGGTAGCTATGGATATTGTGAGGCCTCTGAATACCACACATTCCACAGGGAAGAAGTATATATCCTGGTGATTGTAGATTATGCTACAAAACACCGTGAGGCGGTTGCTCTGTCCTCCATCGAGACAGAGAAGGTGGCAAATGCTTTATAGAGATTTTCATCAGGGTATGTTTCCTGAAAGAAATACTGATAGACAGATGTGCTGATTTCCTGTCAGACCTGCTGGCTTGTCTGTGGAAGCATTGTGAGGTGAAACACCTAAAGTCCAAACCGCTACCATCTCCAGACTAATGGACTTGTGGAGAGGTTAAACTCTACACTAAAGACCATGTTACAGACATTTGCAGTCCAGTTTAAAAGACAGTGGGACAAATATTTGCCCCATCTATTGTTTCCATACAGAGAGTTACCCCAGGAATCCATAGGTTTTTCACCCCTCGAGTTGCTGTATGGGAGTAGTGTGAGGGGCCTTTAGATTTGATTTGTGATCAGTTTTAGGGTGTGTGTGAATCCCACAAGGAATCTGTTGTGGCATGTGTCCTAAACCTCAGGGCAAGGCTTAACGGGCTCCTGACTTTGGCCCAGGAGAATCTGGCAGGAGCCCAACAGCAGAAAAAGGTCTGGTATGACAGAAATGCTTGAGCCCAAGAGTATGCTGTGGGACAGCAAGTTATGGTGCTCATTCCTGTTAGACGCAGTAAGTTGCAGGTAGCTTGGGAGGGATGCTTTGAAGTGGTAAGGAAGGTCAGTGACATTAATTACATGGTACACCTGCTAGGCAAAAGGCAGGGGCACAAATTGTACCGTGTTAATATAATGAAGAGTCAGCATGTCAGGGAGTTCCTGGGCAAACTGCAAAAGGCAGGATTGACCATTAAGTCCAGTAAGTGTCACATGAGCATGGCAGAGGTCTCTTATCTGGAGCATAGAATGCGGAGTGGTAAGATTAAGCCAAAATATGCTAAGGTGGAAGGTCTTCAGGTGTGGCCTGCCTCTGTTATGAAAAAGGAAGTAGGGGCATTTTTTGGGGACAGCAAGGTAGTGTAGAAAGTTTGTTCCTAATTATAGTACAATAGTTGCTTCTCTCACAGAACTGACAAGGAAACCCAGGCCAGATAAGGTAGTGTGGATCCCAGCCTGTGAGCAGGTATTCAAAAAGCTTAAAGGGGCTTTGGGACAACCCCCTGTATTAGCTAGTCTTGATTACAGCAATGCCAATGCAGATAGATTTTCAAGACAGGGGATAGGTTAATGTGTTCCCAACATTTTTCCAGGGTCACTTGAAAAGCTAGCTTGAGTCTTCAAAGGGGGGTGCAAGATGTGACATTGTGATGTATTGCCAGCTATGCCAGGAGAAGTAAATCAGTGCATATATGGCATATGCCAACAAGGCTGGCTGAAGATTTATAAGTAGTCTTGTGTCAAATGACTGCCACATTGATTTGTAAAGATGCTTGTATTAAAATGCATTTGTAAATGTTGCTTATGTTAAAAATGCTATGCTACAACAGACTCTTAACAGAGTTCTGAAGGTAAATTATGCCAGAGTCAGGTGACTAGATGTGACATCATTCTGTAATCAGTTGAAGGACAGAACACTGGCAGCAGCAGTTTGTTGTTTGTTTTTCTTTTTCTTTGGAATCTGATATAAAAGATCTATGTTAGTTATCACATTTAGTTGATGAGTTAGTTTAGTCAGTGTGTAGCATCTCATCTTGCCTTGCGGAAGTAAGCATCTCAGCAGTACATCTTGCCTTGCAATACTAAGTTAGTTAACTAAGGACAGTTTCTCTTTAGTTCACTTAGAAATAATAGTTTAATATTATTTTGTATTCATCTGTGAGATTCTATCCAACTGTGTTATATTTCCTGTGCCTGAAAGTCTGTTGTTTATTGTAACTAAATATTAAGTATTCTCCTGATTTCAATTTTATTATCCGTTATTAAATATTTGTATACCTTTTCATTCTGGCTGGTCTTTTAGAGAATACTTTTAACATATTGAGAGTGCTTGTGCATATTTTTGTTCACTTAGGAATAATACAGTGAGATTAGATTTGTATTATTTATTCTGCATCTGTGAGATTCTATCCAACTATGTTATTTTTATATTTCCTGTGACTGAAAATCTGTTGTTTATTGTAACTAAATATTAAGTATTCACCTGTTTTCTGTTTTATTATCAATTATTAATTATTTTTATACCTTTTCATTGTGGCTGGTCTTTTAGAGAATACTTTTAACATCTTGGGATCTAGAGAAACAGAGACTCCAGTCCCAGGTCTAAAACAGGTTCCCTGTGTGCTCTTGAGGGAAATTGTGCTTGATGCAGAGAGCTGCATTTAAAATACTGTGTAAATCTATTCCCATTTTTAGTGACTGTCTCTCATTGATGTCAGTGATGAGGATTGAGGCTCATTGATATCTGGCCTAGGGTAAAGAGGGGCCATCACAGAAACCTACAGGTAAATTAGTGGCCTGCTGTGCTCCTTGATAAATATACCAAAATTATTGAGTCTGTTGTAAGAAGAAAACTTCAAGAAGAGCTCACAACTAGTAATATTTCTCTGCCCCTTCAATTTTTGTGACAGTGTTTGCCTTACTGATTCTCTATGAATATTATGTAAATAATATGTCAAGTTAAAATATGAGAGTTTATGGGCCTCACTTCTCATTTTCAAATTTCTCTTCTGTCTTTCACTTGATGTTACTAAATAAACTATTGGAAATAATAAGGGAAGATGATATATCTATAGATGTAATTAAAGTAATTTGTCCCCCTTATAAGGACACTTTGTGTATACCACAGAGAAGTGTGGAAATTATTGATTCAAAACTAATTCCCCAAGAGAAAGGTGTCAAGCAGTCTTGCTTTAGTTTTGATTTTTATAAGGTAATTCATTGATCATTGTGTGTAATAGTTCTAGGTTTGGTGCTTATAAAATTGTGAGACCATAGTCTTAGAGAAAGCTTAATTTAAAGTATTTTGAATCTGGTTTGGTTCATATATAACCTCAAGTATTTTATTGCTTTTAGGTTTTCATCACTAATGTAGTATGGTGATTGTATTGGTTTGTTTTGTTCTGTTTTGATCAATTGGTGATCTGTTTAATATAACCCATAGTTTCCAGTTTTGTTGAGATTATGGCTTGTTGAGGTGCTGATGAGGCTTAAGGTGCAGATGATATTTTGGAGATTATATTCTTCTAAACTTCTGCATTTGTAGTGTTACATTTTGTGCGTGTCGGGGGGTGGGGGTACACAGGAAGAGGCTTCTGCTGAGAGTTTAACATTGCTCTTCTCACAGCAAACATCTCACACATGCTTAAAGCTTTGTCCAAAAGAAATGTTTTTATATGACCATGACATACTTTTTACACTACTCAAATTGACTAATATCTAGTAAGAATTGAAAAATTAAGTCATGAAATCCCGTTCAGGCTTCATTAATGTAATGTCCTTTCTATGTATAAATATAATTCAGATAAATGCATGCTACTGGTCAAAGCCTAAATTTACTATTGTCAAAGAGTCTCTAAAAGTGGCACATTGTCTAATAAGTGCTCATATTGTGAGTTTTCCTTTATTTCAGTTTCCATCTACTCTTTAAGGCAGTATTACATATTACATATTAGCACTATTCATAGATTTTAAAAATAAGCAGGAAATTGTGTTAAATGTGTGGATATTGCAGTTTACAACTAGTGAGTGCGAAGATATCAATGAAAGGATAACTAATATAGTTGCACATTTTTGATGTCAGCTGCTAGTCACAGCAAAAAAGGCTGAGTAAGCTGAAGGCTAAATACAATCGTATTCGGCTGACAATGTTGCTTCTGTAAAGGGAGGTGAACTGCTAGATAGCAAGGACATTGAATGGGAAGAAAACAATTTTGACATAAATTAAAAATAGGTCAAGTAAATGAAGCATGTCAAGTGGCTGTTCTATGACTTAGAGCATGCATAAATTAAAATCCTGGATCTGCAAATGGTGGGAGTTCCAGAACCCTGGCATGCAGTCATATTTAAGGAACTAAAAACTGGTGGAACTTAAGGGAGGGGAAAATATTAAAGAAAACCACAAGCTGTTGTAGTGAAATTTATAATAATTTGAAAATATACTGGAAATAATATAAAAATGTTCCTTAATAATTATCTAACATGTGCTAATGAGCTAGAACACCTCATGGCATTCACAAGAACACCAAACTTAACTAGGCTAAAAAAATTACTGATGTAAGAAAAACAACACTAATATGAATTAAAGTAAAGTAGTTAGCAATGTAATAGTGATTTCTCTGAAGGTGATTATGAAAGTAAAAAAAATATAATTCTCACCTCTGGAAACTAAAAGTGTAGAAGCTTCCAAACAACAGCAACAGCATATAAAATAGAGAGCTGTCATAGCTTGAGTTCGTGGTGTGGTGTGTGTGTTTGTATGAGACAACTGAGAGGAAGAAATAAAGGGGCATTTTGATAATGAATTTAAAGTTGTCATATCTGATGATAATGCCTTTATTTTAGGAAAAATCAATTTTTTTATCTAAACTCTATTTTTTGTATTTATTTTAAGAAAAAAAACAAAGTTTATGAGTGTAGCTGAAAGACTGGTAGGGCAATTGGAAGTGGGTATGATTGCAATACCTAATAATAAAAAAACTGAATTAATTGATTTGTATTGAGAATATATCCAACATGGTTTTAGGGGAAAATATGGCTTTACAAAGATAACAATGCCTAGTTTGCAATAGGCATTTTTTTTAAGTGAGGATGAGTAGAGGATTTAATGAACATTAAGGAAAGAACTGAAAAACAAAAGATGTAGAAAATAAATAATAAGAAAAAGTATAATTCAATTAGTATTATATGCAGCATCTCTTTACTGGATTCTAAAGGGAATGGTAGTTTGCTTTTTTCCCCTGGATACTTGGGATTAAGGATAAAAGATATATTACAATGTGTTAAAGGTTTGTTTGGGGAGGGGGACTTTGCGTAAATATAGTGAGATGACAGTATGCCATAGCTGATTATGATAATGAGAAAGTAGAATTCATAGCAGCGAATGGAAAGAGATGCAGTCTGTAAAAAATAAGGACTGCAATTAAGAAAGAGGAAATAAAAATGTAGGTGAAAAGTTCAGAAATAGCAAGGACCAGAATATATAAATTTCAGAGATGGTAGAAAGGAAGCTTCATGGTATATGACAAGTTGAATGTTAAAATAAAGTTGAAGCATAAAAATATTATTTGCAAGTATATTTTCATAATGTGAGCAATAACAAACCTTGAAGCAGAAACACTGTTTTTGTAGAAAACAGTTATACAATAGCATTTAGAAACATTTAGGTAGAAAATGGGGACCAGTGTGGCACATACTGAGTGTGAAGAATTGATGTAATGGCTGTGTGATATGAAACAAAGAAGAATACATTTCAATGCATTATATGTGAGTTTTGCTGTTATTAAATTTGTGTCATGGTACAGTAGAGAAATATATTACCTACAGCATATGAAAACAGAAATAGACGATGTTTGTTTGTGTCTTTCGGCTTTTCCCGGTTAGGGGTCACCACAGCGAAACTCCGGTCCACTAATGATTAACAGTAGAGTTTTACGTGCTGTAATAAAGTAAATATATGAAAGACTTGATTTTATTATAAGACAAGAGAGGGAAAATTAATGAGTCATAAATCGGATATTTTCTGAATTGAAATTTTGGCTATAGTGAAATCATATAAACAAATTGGTAAATATTGTGACATTTGTTTTGTTTGTATTTGGTTTTGATCTTTGATATTTTTGAAAGCTCTTTTAGTTGTTATGCATTTTATGTTATTATTTTTATACTGAATTTTTAAATAAAAGCTATACTGAACCAGCACTTCCAGTAATGACTGGTAGTGACTAGCAGCTGACTGAAAACTCTTCTTCACTGGAACTCAGAAAGATAATATATATAGGATATTCAGATGTCTTTGTCCCAGAGGCTTAAGAGATTTTGTAAGCACTTTTGAGTTATATTCAGATGACAGGCCATAGAAAGCAGTAGAGAAATATAAATGTTCAAAAGAAACACATTATTTCCATCCAGGCGATGTCATCTGAGTAGCCAGAAGCAGTAATTAAAATGTCCAGTGAAGAGGGGTGATTGGAAGCCCTCCAACCCTTCTTACCAGACAGCTGTCAGCTTGGCAACAATCAGCATGTAGCAGCTCAGCATGCCCAGTCCCAGCCAACATGAACAAAATAGAATTAAAGGTAGACTATTTTGTCAAGAGGACTGAAGAGAAGATTCAGGATACTTCTTACTCATATGTGATAGGGGATCCCCAGAAAGAGAAAAAGAAGATACAAAAGTGACTTGCATATAAGTTATGGATATGCAAGTTAGAATAGAGTCAATGAAGGTTAACATTATCAATCCAGAAAACATGATTAAGCATAAGAATATAAGACTGATTGGAATTCCCAAAACCCTAGAGTAGCAGGACCCAGTTACATCCATAGAGCACATTTTGGTGAGTGGACTGAGCCACTGTGTTTGACCTAGCCATTGCTCACTGTGTCTATGTAATACATTGAGGGGATAGACATAAGTAGCCAAAACAGATAATTTTTCATTTGTGCCCTCAAAGAAATAATATTATTGCTTCTTTGGAAGCCAGGTGATAGCCCATGATTTCTTAATGACTTGGACTATAATAGTAAGACCAAAAGTAAACAGGGATTGTTTATTGCTTCGCTGCATATTTGTAGTGGTAGGAAGCTGAAATTCAAGCTTGTCTGTTTGGCTTATTTTTTCTGTTTTCTGCTACCAAGTTAAACCTGTATTTGGGTGACAAATTACATATAGAACTATCACTTTTGGGTTTCTGGAGGAATTACCATGGATAACATCATGGAGTCACAGATTTGCAATGACCAAAGGTTGGTTATCACCACAATAACATCTGATTATTCTGGCTATCTATACTGTGTCACTTCTGAAGAAATGAGCCCGGGAGGATGATCTGGAATCAATTGACAGATGAGATCTGTGCTACCATAAAGAACTGGAGCCAAGCAGACTAGACAAAAATCTTGTTATTCCAGCTGACTGAAGAAGTATTGAAAACATACACGGTTATGGAAGGGACTGATTAAGTAGACTACAATAATTTTAGTAAAAAACAACAATGTTGGTAAAATCCATGAGGCACAAGCAAAAAAAAAAAATAGTAACTGGACTTTTAGTGTAAACAAACTGGCACGTGCACAGGTGTGTGTCTTAATGCATATTTTAACATTCCCATCATTTTCCACCACATCCTCCTGCACAATCCTCTATTCTGTTCCTTTTGTGTTTCCCTTGTCTGTTGTCTTACCAATTTACAGCTGTCTTATTTCCTCCTTTGCAACCTTATAAATGACACCTATAGAGCAAAAAAAAAGTTAAAGCAGTTTGGTTAAGCTACAGATTTGTAGCTTAGAGCTGATCCCAGCACAGGATATAATGGAAAGTCTCAAGAGATCTGTGCAGGTTCACGCACACTGCCTCTTTATGAAAATACATGACTGCATGGGATACATTAATCATCTATAGTTAATATTGATTTTCCACACATAGCTACACTCCTCTCTTGTTCATCCTAGGCCAATTAAGATAAGCAAAGGTGTGATGGATATTCCCTCACAAGGGTCAAGCGTTCTGTAATCAGCATCACATTTTTCTGCTTGCTCATTTAAATATAGGCACCGTGCTGCAGTTCCCACATTTCCTTAATGCATATGTGAAGTCTGGGATTATGAATACCTCGGTATAGCTGTCTCTTGCCTTAACTCTAATCTCAGTTTCTTATTTTCTCTCATTTCTTTCATCTACAATTTTCCTTCTATGTTTCTATTACTTTTGTCTTTTTATGCATGTAATTTTTCAAGTGCCTGACTTTTATTCTTGTATGTGTCCAATCATTTTGTCTCAACTGAATTCCATATAATTCATTTTTTTTAAAATTTCCATGCAAGTGTACTAGAGGTTTAGAAACACCTACAACAAAAGGAGACTGAAGACTTAATTTTTCCAGAGTTTTTTTTTCTAACTATGAGGCATTCTTTACATAGCATACAATCATTTTACTGTAACAACAATTACACCTTATATTTCATATTCTGGTGAAATGACAAGGAATGTAATGACAAGTAATAAAAGGATATTCATTTGCCTTCTTAGAGTCAGTACACCTACACTGGTACATCTAAGCTAGCCTATTTGTTTATTTATTTTAATGCAATAACTTAACAAGCAGGATAATTATATTCCTGTAGAGTGCATGCTGGTACTATGTGCATCCTCTAAATTAACAACGCTGCAATGCACAGACATCTTCCTGCACGCGCGTCAGTTACAATTCTAGCACCCTGTTGTAAGCTTAATGAAGCTGCAACTATCTGACATCAATTATTCCTCTTTTCTGGTACATAAATCCCTTTATCCCGAAATATAAGTAACTGCTGCTGCTGTTCCAGATAGATGAATTCAAATTATGTAAAATGTCACATTTCAACTGTTCCTGCAGGTGAAGATACTGTGCCAGGAATTCTTTCTTAGTTACTGCTCTAAAGTTCTCAAACATAAAAATGCCTTTTAGAAAATGTACTGTATTGTCTACTGCAGCTGTTATATATTGTTTGGCTTGTTGCCCTGGATCATTAAAGTTTATATATTTTATTCAAGGGTCTGTTACCATAAACATGGAGTGTCTTTGCATAAAACAAAGAGGTATAATATGGTTTGTAAAAGGTTATTTATGTGATTAGATAAAAGCATTAGTAGTGAGCAGTGTTAGGAAGCTTAGAAAGTCAGTTACAAATTTTCATCAGTGTTATGTGATATAGCAACCAGGTGCAAAAGATGTTATGGCTAGTAAAAGACTCCGGAAGATAGTTCTACTTACTACTACACTATTGAGTATTGTAGGAAATATGTACATTTCTGTGTGTGTGTGTGTGTGTGTGTGTGTGTGTGTGTGTGTGTGTGTGTGTGTGTGTGTGTGTGTGTGTGTGTGTGTGTGTGTGTGTGTGTGTGTGTGTGTGTGTGTGTGTGTGTGTGTGTGTGTATGTGTGTGTGTGCACATGTCTGTGTGTGCATGGTGATTTCAATGAACTCACGAAAACTGAAGCCAGTTCACCAAAACTGCCTTCAACAAAAGTAGAGAATGCCTTTTTCTTCACTATTGTACAACCTCAGAGTTGGTGTATATAATTCTGGGATTATGGAGGATGTACACCCCACATGGGGGGTGCAGGGAGTCTTGCCCCCAGCAAAAAAAGTTGTTTCAGTGCTCACTGAAGGCAGTTTGGGCAAACTGTTTTGCGTTTATTAACATTTCTCAAAACCACCTTAGATGGATCAACATAAATCCATGTGTGTGTGTGTGTGTGTGTGTGTGTGTGTGTGTGTGTGTGTGTGTGTGTGTGTGTGAGCGTGTGTGTGCAGATGTATATGTGTGTATGTGGGTGTATTTGTGAGCATACATGTAGGTGCATTTGTGTACATACCCATGTGTATGTGCACAAATGCATTCACACCCATGTATAAGGAGTGAATGGGGAGGTCGTATTTGATGTGAACTGAAGAAAGGAGTAATTGCCAAAGTCAATATTTACTAGTCACTCTTTTCCATGTTAAGAAATTTTGAAAATATCAGAACATACCCTCATAACGATTAAATGCAAGCTGCATATTTTGTCTTTAGAAATTCATATATTACTGCAGGATGTAAAGGAAAAATAAGCATGACTTTACTGAATTATCAAGCAGAGCATGAGCAATTTAATTTATTTTTCCTTGTTTCACCTTCACATGTTATTCAGTAATTCATGAGAGATTTCGATATTCCAAATAACTGACAAAGAGAACATGTGTCCATGAAGCTTATAGAAAAAAAAATCAGTAAACAAAAATCAAAGCTCACATAGAAGTCTGCCTTATAAGAATAGCACCCCAAGTGCTTTACTTCTGGAAAAAACTGCTAAAACATTCATTCCTGAGGTGACACAAAGTAGTAGTTGTGACACCATAGATTATCATTAGCTGTGGTACCATAGTTATCAGCAGATGTGGTACCATAGTATCTAATGTTGTTAATCTTCATTCATTCCTTACTGGTGGGTGTCGGTTCCATCCTCAGAACTGGTGCAGCCTTATACCAAGCTTGTGCCAGACAAAAACTATTGAGCTAAGCTTTATCCATAGTGCCTTCTCCCAGTTACCTCAGTTCTCATTTGCCGCATTGCTGAAAAGCCGTGTCAACCCAGCTCTCAACTAAGCCTAGGTAAATAAATGTTTCTAACCTTTTCTGAAAATCCTTTTCAACCTTCTTGTTAGTCGCTAGTTTTCCCGCTTTCTTGGAATGCCCTTTTTAATCCCTTTACTCTTTTTTGCTCTTTATTACCTTTTTGAGGTATTTCTTCTCGTGCCATTGTTGGTATGCCTTTTCCCTTACCCTTGTGGTAAACTTCTCTAATACCATTGCTGGTATAACCCCTCCTTCTACTCTTAGTCCCTTTATAAAAAAAAATCTTTCTCTATACTACATTTCTGTAGTAATGTCAAAAAAGAAGAGAATGTCTGGTTTCAAACAATGCAACCAGTGCAGCCGTAAGATGCCAAATTCTGATTTGCACACATCTTGTATGTATCGTCTGAATGTACCACATTTATCTGTCCAGCCTCCCTGTGATATTTGTTGTGGGTTCAGTTCTAGAACTCTTGACAGATGAAACAAAGTTATTCTGAAAGGTTTTCTTAAAACACCATTTTCAGAAGCTATCGCTGCACTGAAGGGTTCACCCCTTCCAAACAAATCCCAGTGAAAAATCAGAGTAACCAATGTCTAAACATGTAAAAGTGACTACTGCACCAAAAATGACTACTACTGTACCTTCTACAGTATCACCTACTAAAGTTGTGCCATCAGCACTGATCACCATTTTGGCACAGAGTACTATGGCACCGACAAGGCATCTCCAAATTTTGTCTTCCTTGGTGCCTTCCAATGATTTAACTTTGGCACCAACCACAGCACTGTCTACAGCCTTTTCTAGCCCAGAAAAACTGACTCCACTTGCTCAAGCCTCCACCGAGACTTCGATACCATTATGACTCAGACCCAATATTCTCTGAAGGTGGATCCTTTTCTGGGGCAACAGTTTAGCCCATTCCTAGAGCAGCCTGACTCCCCCCTCAGGAATATCCACTAGATCAACCAGGAGCCTTTCTGAACTTGACGTGGTGTGTCTTGTTGATCAATTGCTTACGGCTAGAGGGATTACTACTCAATCCAAAACCCCTCTCCCATTAGGAGTTGGGGTACTTCTCCAAGGACTCCAGCTTACTGTCCTCCTTTGACCTTGTAGCAGGCATTAAAGAACCTGGAACTGATGTCTATTTTGGCACCCATGACTATGGTCCCACTGGTGGATCACATTGTAGTTTTAGAGTCGTCCCTTTGGCCTTCGGTTCATTCGAAACCAAGGCTTTCTCAGGATCACGATTGTGCTGCAACATCTCTGATTCTGGGAGCGGCTCCGATTTTCTTGTAGTACCAGCTTCTCTTGAGACTCCATCCCTGGGAATTGGTTTGCTGGAGCGGGGTGTGACCCCAGTTCTGAGGTTGTCATTCTCGGTTCCGGGCTCACTTCCCTCTTCAGGTGGGCTTGCATTCCAGGCAATGGAGAGGGCACTTGCCACTGCTGGCAAACTGTCGACATTGGACTACCCAATGACTCTTCCCTCTCAGCCACAACAGACACAAGCCACTGTTATGGGACATCGAGCACAAGAGCCTCAGGAGACCCTATTGCAGGGTGTCCCTTCTTCTGAGTCCTCTACAGAACCCCCCCAGAAGAAGGCCCTAGGAAGAGATCATGCAAGAGAAAGCACATTGACTTGCCTGAGGAGTCTCTCACTGAGATTATGGTCTACGATGAAGGGGAAGGGTCCCCATGGTCACCCCCTGAAGATGTCTCCTTTGGAGACATCCTTGAAATCTTAAAATAGAGGGGTGATTGGAAGCCCTCCAACCCTTCTTCCGAGGAATATGTCTTTCTGCAGGCTTTTCATGCTCGACCCTCTAACTCTACCTCTTGGGTGACCCCACCTGCAGACAAACTGATAGAACTTGTGGTGCAGAGGGCTTGAAAGAATCTTGACACCATCAAACCTATTCCAAAGAGACCAGATAAAATTTGATCACCCCCAGAAGAGAATCCACACTGGTCAAAGGGTCTTTCACTGGACGCTATGGTGATGGTGGCTGCCACGAAAAAGGATCTCGCAGAGGAGAGCCAGTCAACCCACCTAACAGGGTGTCCCAGGTGGTGGACCAACTAGGGAAGTGAGTGTTTGTGTCATCAACCTTCACTATTAGGTCCTTGAAATATCTGGCACATTTAACTAGGCTCCAAAAAGATCTAGTTTCTGAACTATCTGGAACCTTAGCAGGACAAGTGTCTGACGAGGAATGGGACAAAGTTGCCTCACAGCTATCAACCCTGGAATCTATATCTAACTTGTCCATGCATTTATTATCCCATGCAACTGAAGGGGTGGCTAGAGCTGCAGGTTCAGGCATAGCCATGAGATGCCACTCCTGGATGTGTCTGTGTGATTTCGTGGACCCCTTTAAATCTTCCTTCCTTAATGCTCCTGTGGAAACATCATCCCTATTCGGCCCTAAAGTGAAGGACATGTTAGCCAGGTGTGGGAAGGATGGAAAAACCCTGTCTGCCATGGGTGTACATTTCTCCACCCCCCTAGCATCCTTATTCAAGGAACCAGCAGAGTGGAAAAATGTGGCACAAAAAGTCTCTGGGTCCTTTTTGTGACACATGTGGTGAGTTCTCCCCCAGAGGCAGAGGTGGTAACTCTAGTGGAAGACACCCCTACAGAGGGGGGCTGCATAATCAGGGGTCCAGAAATTCTTTCTCTGGACAGCCCTACCAGCACTCCTGAACAGCAGCCTGATTGCTTTCCTCTGGTAGCAGTTGGGGGCCATTTTTCCCTGCACCAAACACCCTAGCATTGCATAACGACAGACTCTTGGGTACAGAGGATAATCACCAGAGGCTACAAAATCCCATTAAACTCTCTCCCAAATTCTCAAAAACATATTCCCAACATTCCACCCAGTCAAAGGGAATTGGCAGCCATAGAGATAAAAAAAGCTGTGTCAAAAACGAGTCATCCAAACAGTCCCACCAGACCAAATAAGATACGGATTCTACTCAAGATTCTTTTTAGTGCCAAAAAAGACTGGGGACTGGAGGCCTATTTTGGATCTCAGTATTCTAAACAAATTGATTACCCAAACAAAATTCTGGATGGTCATGGTTCAGTCCATTCTTCCATTCTTGGAAAAGGATGATTGGATGTGCTTTATGGACCTTTAGGATGCATATTACCACATAAACATGGACAAGCACTCTAGAAAGTTCCTTCGCTAGGAGCCAATCATTACCAATTTCAGGTTCTGCCCTTTGGACTCTCTACAGCCCCAGTGTTTTCACAAAATGTATGGCAGTGGTTACAGCTCACTTGAGACTACAAGGATTCTGAGTGTTTCCATACTTAGATGACTGGCTCCTCACTGCCCCCACCAAGCGTCTCCTGGAAAAAGTCTTGAACTACACTCTGACAATGACAAAAATCCTGGGGATCTGTATTAATTGGGAGAAAATCAACATGACCCCTCCTCAGAGCTTAGACTTCATAAGAGAGGTTTTCAATACCCAGGCTTGCCAAGTGTCTCTTCTGGATCATAGATTGCAAAGACTAAGGGCTCAACTCCAAGTGATACTCTGTCAGTACATGGCCTTGTCTCAAGAGGTCCTCCAACTTCTTGGTTCAATGGCTGCAGCAACCACTATTGTCCCATTTGCGAGATTACACATGAGACTCCTTCAATGGCTTCTTTTGTCTCAGTATTACCTGAATCATCATCCACTATCTTACCAAATATGGATAACAGAACATTGCAAAAAAGACCTTTGGTGGTGGATGAAGCCAGATGCAAATCTTTGGAGTCTACCCTTTTCCCCTCCTCAGCCCAAGGCCACTGTGACCACAGATGCTTCCCTGATGTGGTGGGGGGGGGCATTTTCATGGTATGACTGTCCAAGGCACATGGTTGTCCATAGAGGCAAATCTGCATATCAGTGTTCTAGAACTGAGAGCAGTGCTTCTAACGTTGCAAGCATTTCACTCTGTCCTTCTGTTTGGAACAATTGTCATCCAGTTAGACAACATGGCAGCTGTCTGGTATATCAACAAACAAGGGGTAAGCAAGTCCTACCTATTGTGTCGAGAGGCCATGAGAGTGTGGCAATGGGTGATAGCTTACAACCATTTTTTGATCACAACCCACAATCCCGGGGATTCCAACTTTATCATGGACAAATTGAGCAGGTGTATCCTTCTGCCTCACAAGTGGTCCCTCAGTCTAACCATAACAGCAAAACTCTTCAGCTGTTAGGGCCAGTCTTGCTGCAATGTTTTTGCCTCCTCAACAAACCACAAGTGCAGCAACTATTTTGTCCTAATCCACTCACAGTGGGAGTCCCCGAGGGATGCTCTGATTCATGAGTGGCCCGCAGGACTTCTATACACTTACCCCCTTTTTCCCCTAATCCCAGAATTTCTGAAAAAAGCTGTTCAGTTGAAAAGTAAAGTGATCCTCATTGCACCCTATTGGCCCAGCAAATTATGGTTCCCCTTTCTTTGGCCTCACCTGCTAGACAAACCATGGATCCTGGATCCAACTCCTGATCTGATCTCTCACCCCCAAGGGTTGATTCACCCGAACATAGCCAATCTCAAGCTGAAGGTTTGGTTTCTCCATTTCCAGTAATTGCTAGACACAACAATCTTTCTTCCCCAGACTGTGACATTATCCTGGCTTTGCATAAAGACTCCACCAGAAAAAATTACCTTAGTAAGTAGAAAAGATTCTTAATATGGTCCAAGTAAAGAAAACTTGATCCTTATTCATCTCCAGTTAATACAGTTTTGGATTATTTGTCAAATTTCCTCAAAGCAGGAGCTGCAGCATCAACCATCCTTGTCCATTTAGCTGGCATCTCCAATTTTCATAATGGCTTCAATGACTCTTCTTTAATCTCCCATTTTCTCCAACTTTCCTAAAAGGGATATCTCATATTAGACCACCCATTAAGGAACCCACTGAACCATGAAGTTTCACATTAGTTCTTCAAGCCTTAACGCAACCCCTCTTTGAACCTGCTGCTACCTGTGATATCAAATTTTTATTATTGAAGTCCTTATTCCTAGTGGCCATTAACTCAGCTAGACGTATTTCCGAGCTTCACACCCTATGTAATAAAAGTCCTTATATAATTTTTCATAAGGACAGAGTATCACTTTGGACAAACCCTCCTTCCTACCCAAAGTTGTTTCAAATTTCACAGTAAACCAGTCTATTGACTTATCAGTTTTCTTTCTTAATTTCTTGAACAAAGGAGAATATTGCCTCCACCTTTTAGATGTACATAGACAATTGAGATTTTTATCTTGACAGAACAAAGGAAATCTGCAAATCAGGCCAATTGTCTGTATCCTTTTCAGGCCCGAATTTGGAGAAAGCTGTTTCTAAAGTAACTCTATCTAAATGGATAAGAGATTGTATACTCCTGGTGTATCAAAGTTCAAAAACCCTATACCAGGCAAAATCAAAGCACATTCCACCAGATCTGTGGCAACTTCAATAGCTTTTCATTCAAGGGCATCCATGGGCAGTATCTGTGCAGCTGCAACATGGGCTACTCCACATACCTTTATCCCTCACTACAAATTGGATATGGTCTCCAGGGAAAAAGAGCTTCCTTTGGTTCAATGGTGCTCAGGAATATTCTTCCACAAGGACCACCCAAGACATATAAGGTAGCTAGGGACTCTGTCCCATCAGTAAGGAATGAATGAAGATTAACAACATCAGATAAAGAAGTTATGTTGTACTGTAATGTTCCATCTGTGTTGTTCATCTTAATTTATTCATTATGTCCCATCCACCTTCCCCCTCCTAGAGGCTCCTGGGGGGATTGTCTGGATCCAATGTCACTCTAGGGAAGTTGCTCAGATATAGCCTCTGCTTTTCTTGTCACAGTCAAACTCGATCTGAGATAACTGGGAGAAGGGCACTATGGGTAAAGCTTAGCTCGAGAGTTTTTGGCTGGTGAGAGCTTGGTATAATGCCAACTTGGTTCTGAGGACAGAACCGACACCCATCAGTAATGATTGAATGAAGATGAACAACACAGATGGAACATTATGGTAAGACATAACTTCTTTTTATCTTTAGCTGTGGCACCATAGTTTATCATTAGCTGTGATACCATAGTTTATCATTAGCTGTGGCACCATAGGTTATCATTAGTTGTGGCACCATAGGTTATCATTAGATGTGGTACCATAGTTTATCATTAGCTGTGGCACCATAGGTTATCATTAGCTGTGGTACCATAGTTTATCATTAGCTGTGGCATCATAGGTTATCTTTAGCTGTGGTACCATAGTTTATCATCAGCTGTGGCACCATAGGTTATCATTAGCTGTGGTACCATAGGTTATCATTAGTTGTGGTACCATAGTTTATCATTAGCTGTGGCACCATAGGTTATCATTAACTGTGGTACCATAGTTTATCATTAGCTGTGGCACCATAGTTTATCATTAGCTGTGGCACCATAGGTTATCATTAGCTGTGGTACCATAGGTTATTATTAGTTGTGGTACCATAGTTTATCATTAGCTGTGGCACCATAGGTTATCATTTGCTCTGGTACCATAGGTTATCATTAGTTGTGGTACCATAGTTTATCATTAGCTGTGGCACCATAGGTTATCATTTGCTCTGGTACCATAGGTTATCATTAGTTGTGGTACCAAAGTTTATCATTAGCTGTGGCACCATAGGTTATCATTTGTTCTGGTACCATAGATTATCATTAGCTGTGGTACCATGGGTTAATGTTAGCTGTGGTACCATAGGTTATCATTAGCTGTGGTACCATAGGTTATCATTAGCTGTGGTACCATAGTTTATCATTAGCTGTGGCACCATAGGTTATCATTAGCTGTGGTACCATAGTTTATCATTTCCTCTGGTACCATAGGTTATCATTAGCTTGGTACCATGGGTTATTGTTAGCTGTGGTACCATAGTTTATCATTAGCTTTGGTACCATAGGTTATCATTAGCTGTGGTACCATAGGTTATCATTAGCTGTGGTACCATAGTTTATCATTTGCTCTGGTACCATAGGCTACCACTAGCTGAGTACCATGGGTTATTGTTAGCTGTGGTACCATAGTTTATCATTAGCTGTGGTACCATAGGTTATCATTTGCTCTGGTACCATAGGTTATCATTAGCTCTGGTATCATGGGTAAAAGTTAGCTGTGGCACCATAGGTTATCATTAGCTGTGGTACCATAGGTCATCATCAGCTGTAGCACGATAGGTTATCATTAGCTGTGGCACAATAGGATATTATTATCTCTAGTACCATGGGTTATCGTTAGCTGTGGTACCATAGGTTATCATTTAATTTGGTACCATAGGTTATCATTAGCTGTGGTACCATGTGTTATCATTAGCTGTGATACCATAGTTTATCAATAGCTGTGGTACCATAGGTTATCATCAGATCTAGCACCATAGGTTATTATTAGCTGTGGCACCATAGGATATTATTAGCTGTGGTACCATAGTTTATCATTAGCTGTGGAACCATAGGTTATCATTTGCTTTGGTACCATAGGTTATTAGCTGTGGCACCATGGGTTATCGTTAGCTGTGGTACCATAGTTTATCATTAGCTGTGGCACCATAGGTTATCATTAGTTGTGGTACCATAAGTTATCATCAGTTCTAGAACCATAGGTTATTATTAGCTGTGGCACGATAGGATATTATTAGCTGTGGTACCATGGGTTATCGTTAGATGTGGTATGTGGTACTGTAGGTTATCATTTTCTTTCTTTTCTGCCCCAAGTTTGCTCATAAACTGTTATCCTATGTATGGCTCACCAGGAAGTCCCTTGGATGATTTTTCTATAATTCTTTATTTTTGTAGTTCATCGTCTTCTGTTTTGATCCTGATCAGTAATAACCACATGCACAGACACACACACACACACACACACACACACACACACACACACACACACACACACACACACACACACACACACACTAAATAATATGTGTGATAGAAAGGCAAGTTAAAATTTGAGGCTTAAAAAAGTCAAATCATATTGCAGTCACAGAAAAAGAAAGATCTGAATATAATAGATGCACATTAATAAAAATATTAATTAAATCACTCCCTGATTCCCTTCTTAATACACTTCTGAATCACTGCTACTTCTGGGGGGGGGGGGCTAGCCCCACTGACACAGGGCGCAACATTTCAAGTTTTGTGACGGTTGCCTTTAAAGATATTTGCTCAGTTATTAAGAGGATTATGGGATTAGCATTTATATGATCATCAGAGTCTGCACTCAACAGATGACATCTGCATTCACAGTGATGCATTTCAGCCAGCTGCTCAACCCACTTCACAAAACATAAAAATCTATATCTATCTATATATAAAATTAATACAGGTACCACCATTGCTTCCAAAATTCTGAAATGAGCTGAATACAGATGTATCCAACAGAAGGAAACATTGTGTCTGTGTGTTTTTTTGTCTTTTGGAAATATATATATATATATATATATATATATATATATATATATATATATATATATATATATATATATAGCTTTTGAATACCTAACCTCTCACAGCTAGTCCATCCTTTTTTTTTTTTTGCAATACTGTACAGTAGTGTTTCCAGAGTTTCCAGACTGTGTTTTTAATGCATATGTCTCTATAGGCATCTATCATCAGTTTGATATATATGTATGTACACAAGTGTGTGCATTTTTCTGGTGGAAGGAAGCCATTATGTCAGATTATTGCTCTTAATTTAGTTAAAGGAGAATCACACCCACAGACTCAAAAAATGTATTTATTTCATCATAGTTTGGTGTTTCCTACATTTTAACACCACTCTGGGACTATTTACAGGCTTTTAAATTGTTGAGTCTGACCACATGGGGTCTAGCATCTTGAAGTGATCCCGATTGTTTAGTCTGCCTCTAGATATCCCACAATGCAGTGTTTGTCTGTAAAATATTACATCATGCAAGTCTCTTTCTTCCTAATGCTCCTGTCACTGCATTGATTTTATATGCATACACTACTGTCTTTCAGTCAATTCATTTTAAGTAACATTTCATACCGTTCAATGACTACTTAAAACACAAACAGTGCAGATGTCACAGAACAGGCTTTCAAAGTGCTTTTTACTGCTGTTTCTTTTTAGAATAACTAATTTGCAGTCTTTTGTGAAGCCTGAATTGTACTGCTTCAACTCATCTCCCATTCCCCTTTACACCTAACTTCCCTAGCTGTCAAAGTGCTAAGGGTAATTTGAGTTGTTACCTGTTGTGATTGACAGCTCACAGCAGCAGACTTGACTCATGTACTGTTTCCTTGTTCTAGCCTTTACTTTCTGTATGGGTAGGGGAAGGACCAGAAAGCTGTGACATCACACCATGGGTGGGTTTTTAGGACTGTTGCAGTGATATCATTTTGGGGAGGGAATTGGCCAGAAAACTACCTGTATTAATTGGCCATGTTGACATCAGTGAATTGGAGACTGCAGCAAGCTTTTCCAGGGCAGGATAAAAGTTTTTTGAAAGTGAAACCACCACAGTACATTAAGGTACTGTTCTAGTGGGGAGAAACCGTTGATTTAAAATATTTAAATGCTGTATTGTTGTTTATTCATAGATGGGCTATATATAGGGAGAAAAAGAACATAGAAATTGAGTACTTAATAATAGAATCCCATTGTTGTCCTTTAATCTTTAAAAAGACAATATCATGGGACAGAAGTCTTGGGACTGCTGCAAGCTTGAACACAAGGAATTTGGACTTCATCTTGGAAATTCAGAGAAGTGCATTTAAAGTACATTTATAACTGCACTTATCTTACCATTTAAATCAGTTTTGTGTGCTTTTTCCTCTTTATCTGAAGTTAAAGCTATTCATTGTTTATGTATGTTTATAGCATGCATTACCTTTAGATTTCTGTGGTGGGCCTATGTGTTTTTCTGAGTTTGGTTCCCTCCTTCTCTATTCTTGTTCTGATTTTATACTTGGAGGCTTTTGAGGCAGCCTCCCCTATCACATATCTGGTCCTAGAAGGTCCTCCCAGTTGTATGTTCTCTACTTGTCTTACTGGTTACTAACAGATGAAACTGGGAAGACCCACACGTTAAACTATTGCCATAATTTGAAATTCCCTTAAGGTGTGTGTTTTTTTTTAATTTCTGGCTAGTCTGCCTTTGAATCACCTTGTAATTACTTGTAGCTAGTTATTAGACTTGTTTTTGGTATCTTTTCACTTGTGGCAAACTAAAATGTGTTTTTACATTAAGGAGGCTGGGACTGCAATTCTAATGGAAGTAGAAAGGCAGCCTGGCCTGTCTGAGTTGTGAAATGCACAGGGAGTATTAAAGTGAGAATTATTTGTTGTAGCTAGCTATTTCATTTGGTTCAATGCCAGTGTGTGAGTTATATGAATCTAGATGAATGAATTATAGGAATGTCAGTGTGTGAATTATAAGAATGCCGGTGTGTGAATTAAAGGAATGCCAGATTATGAATTATAGGAATATTGGTGTATGAATTATATGAATCTCAGTGTGTGAATTCTAAGAATGTCAGTATGTGAATTACAAGAATTGCAGTGAGTGAATTATAAGAATCTCAGTGTGTGGTTTACAGGAATCTCAGAGTGTGAATTCTAGGAATGTCAGTGAGTGAATTACAGGAATGGCGGTGTGTGAAGTACTTGTATCTTGCTGTGACAAATATAGGAATGTCAGTGTGTGAATTATGAAAATCTTGGTGTGTGAATTACAGGAATATCAGTCTGTGAATTATAGGAATCTCAATCTCTGGGATTCACGAATGGCTGGTTTCCATGCAGGAACAGTGTAGGAGCTCCTGCATGGAAAATGGCCACCAAGCAATCCAGGAAAGTGGCATTTTCACGTGCACGAGCGGCTCTACACTGTTCCTGCACGAAAAACCATTTGGGATGCAAATCACCTCATTTGCTGGTAAAGAACATGCAAATGAAGTGATTTTGCCATCCACAAAGCTGGACAGACTCCGTACAAGAACAGTGTCAGAGCAGAAATGTATTCAGTTAGTAACTGAATACATTTCTGCATCTGAGCAAACGGAGGCAGGACAGCTCATGGAAAGTATGTATTACAGTCAAACACACATGCCAGTGGCCAAATATAAGGCCATTGGCATTAATAAAAGTTTATTTGTTTATAAAATTAAACCTTTTTTTCCTGATCACAGCCGTTTAAGCTTAGGGCAGTGGTGCGCAAACAGGATCATGCTGACATGCCGAAAATAAAAACAAAATTGAGAAAAGTCAATTTTAAGGTAATTCTGCATTTTGTCATTATATTCAATGGCATGCAGAATATAAACAATACCAAGGAGCACTGGTTGTCAAAGGGAAAGGGTCCATCTAAGTGCAGTAACTAAGGACTTACACACTGGGGTGTGCAAATGAGGGGAGTTATACTGAATCACAGATTTCCTGAAAGTGTCAGCTTGTACCTAACCATGCAAGTGCAGCAATACAACAGTGCAAGTATAAGAGCTGAATGACTTCATAAGGGAGTGTGTATTGCTTGCTGTAATCTCATTGGAGCTCTGTGGCCCATGTTTGCCCTTAGCTAAGCACAGCTAAGGAAGGGGGTGTGTCAGATGTGCCTGAGCAGTGTGCACATAGCCTAAATGGGTGTTTGCACTGCTCACTGGGTTTTAAACCAAAAAAAAGAGGAAATGGCAGCACTGTTTACATTTGAGCACTGGGTATGCGTACCACACCTCAGCGCCTAAATAGGAAGGAAATGGGAAGGGAAGCAGCACTAGAAAGGCAATCAAGGAGAACTAGCATAGCTGGCAGGTGGAATGTATCAGAATCAGCCAATTACACAGGTAGCAGCCTAGCACACTAATATAAAGTATGCAAACACCCTACAGACTATTTTTTTTCCCACAAACTCTAAACCACTGGTGTACACAGATTGGGATTTTTAACTGGCAAAACTAACTAAAAATGTTAGAGGCTGCTGCAGCTTTACTCCATCAATATGTGCTAGAGACTCAGGGTCGTGAGGAGGAGAAAGCTGACAAGTGACCCACATTGAGGAGGAGGAGGAGGAGAAGAGTGTGCAGACCTAGGGTAACCTACCAGGACATACATGAGCTGGAGATAGCAGAGTGATATAGGGTGGACATTCTACAGCAAATTATTGAGCTGTGACAGCCACACCTTACACACACAACTAATAGAGGGGAACCCATCCCAGTGGATACCAAGATATGTCCAGGCTTAAGAATACTAGCCACAAGTACCTTCCAAAAAACAACTGGGGATATCATGAGGTCTCACAGGCATCAGCATCCAGGGTACTCCCCCAGTTCCTGGATGCCATGACACAACATGCTAATGAACACATATATTTCCCCACCATCCATGAGGCACTGACCACACATATGTGTCTCTTCCACCGTATAGCAGAATACCTTGAGGTAGTTGGTGCTATAGATGCACGGGCATCCACATCAAAGCAACACGGGGTGAGTGGGGAAGGGTCTACATAAACCGCAAGGGATTCCTCCCATCAACTGCCAGGTCATGTGTGATGGCCAGGGAATTATCATGAATATGTGTGCTGGCAGCCCTGGAAGCTATCACGACTCCCACATCTGGCATTGCTCACAGCTATATCAGGCATTTGCCAATGGGGACATCTCATATGGCCATCTAGTGGGGGATGCTGCCTATGCACTGGAGCCGTGGCTGATGACAACCATCAGAAATGCACAAACACACCTGAACAAGAACACCATAATGAGCACATGCACAAACCAGGATCATTGTAGAGCGTGCGTTTGGGATGCTCGAGTCATGGTTCTCTGCCTTGACATATCTGTTGGAGCCTTGCAGTACTCTCCAGCTACATGTACATAAATGTTCATAGTATGTGCCATGCTACACAATATGTTCCTGCAGAAACAGTTGCAACAAGAACAGCACAGGGCAGGGCCACACAGCCCCCCACCATTGCCAAGGCCAGCACAGGCACAGAAGGCCTTGAAGGAGGAACATCCTGAGCCTGCCCCTGTAGGCAGAAGGAGGCATGCACAATATGCCCAGGCCTTGGAAAAGAGACAATGCATAGCACACACACTGGCACTGTAGGGACCCAGGGACTGATACCTCTCTCTGACTCATACATACAGTAAAAGGGATGCAAAACATGACACTACCTGAGCTTTACCATGTAGAGGGAGTGCACTATGTACATCCAACATAGTCAGCCCCCCAGCACTGTCCTCAATACTGGCCCAGCAACAAGGTAAGGCACTCTTCCTATCAATTGCTGAATGGAGTACCATGTTCTCATACTTGTATGTATGATACGGATGCAAGCATGCAAGAGAATTGGGTGGCTGAATGGGATAGCAGCAGACAGCTATATGGGACAGCATGAAATTCATACCATATACTGGTGTCAACATACTAGACTGCACTACACAAGGTGACAACCCCCATTGCAGTACATGTGATGGACAAAAGAACTGTGGGTGTCAATAGGTCACACATGGATGTCAATGAGGGTCACATATCTACCACCAGCCTCACCCAGCAGGGCAGGTGTAGATGACCATGAAGAAAGGCTGGGCTAAGGTCCCCAAATAATAGCAATGATGAACAGCCCCCCACCAGACCTACACAGACATACTACAACAGGTCTGGCAGTTGCATTCCAGTTCTGAAGGGTAAGAAGTCTGAAACTGAAATATATGCTATTAAGATCTAACATGTGTATTCTACTGATGTGCCTCCTGTCTGCATGATAGGTCACAATACAATATGAAATGGAAGCCAACAGAGTAACCAAAATACCTGTACAGTCATTTCAAATGTTAAAGTCTGCAAGTGTGCACAGCCCCCCACAATCCCATGTAGAAATGCAGTAACAGATGGCCTACAGCACTCTCAAATGACCTACAGTCCTCTAGAAAAGGTCTATGCCTCATCTATAGTGCCAATGTATGGAATGTTGGGGTCCCAACTAACAACCTAACACAGTAAACAGAAAACAAATGCAAGGACATGTTGACAAATGCCAGTAGCATGCCTCCCCATGTTCTACTGCAAGGACTGTGGACCAGGCCATAAATAGTACTCTGCTAAAGGACCAAAAATAGGGATACCTCTGAGATATTTCTTACTTAATGTTAGGTGGAGGAGGGAATAACAGAGGGGGGTGTAAAAGCATGCATGTCATGGAGTGTGTGAAGTCTGAAACTCTAATGCCTGCCCATACTACTCTCGACTGCAAACCCATGAATGAATAGCCACAAAACCATGTGTAAACCACAATGTGAAGGTCAACTGACCAAATATATCAGTGTTACCTCTGGATAACCTGGCTGTATCTGTACAGCTGAGAGGTATGGCCCCAGCAGGATATGGCCATTCCGTGAAGTTGAGAAAAGCACAAGGAGAGGAACTCCAGCCAGCATACTAACAAGGTGCTGCGCTATTTACACAGAACCAGCAGTCTATAGTTTGTAGCTACCCTTCCACAATGCCAGGTGTGTGCCAGAATGTGTAGTCTATATGTCTCAGAATATTGGTCTCACCTTCATTCATCTTGTATTTCCCAGTAAATAACTGTGAGCAAAGAATGATAACTGTCAGTAGATGATGATATGACACATCACAGTGTAAACAGTACATATGTCAGAATATCTATGTTACAACCAAACATGTCAAATAAGCAGCACAGACAGCAATAGTTACAGTATCCCCTGTATGTTAAGCCCATTGTGTCTCCATATTGGCAACCTAGCTAGAGATATCCTGCAGAAACAGTTTGCTATGTGTAGCTGTAGCACACAAAACCCTGAACTGGAGTCCAACCCTCCCTGGAATGGATGCACACACTCAATAAAGGACGTCATACTGGGCATGCTCCTACACTTAGAGAAATGAAGCCCATGTCTCACAACACAGTGGACTACAGGTATTGATTATTCACAGCTGTCTATGCACACACACCAAATTGTACACCATTGATACTTCACACATGCACACATTGGATAAGAATACACACACATATCTAAGGCCAACATAATATAATATGTCAAATATACACACACACAGACGTGGGGAAGAGAAAGACAGACAGCGACAAAAAGAATCCCATTATGAAGCCTGTCCCACCCACTACACATCCCTTTGGCCTATATCACATGATTTGCTGATATCATTCACTGTAGAAATACCTTTGGATAGCCCTCAACCATATAGTGTCAATGGTGCTTGTGATAACTGTGTAACACCACAGTACAAATAGGTATCCATGTAGCAGTTGTAATCTTAGTCCTGTCAAATGTAAAGTGTTGTGTGTGTGTGTGTGTGTGTGTGTGTGTGTGTGTGTGTGTGTGTGTGTGGTGTGTGTGTGTGTGTGTGTGTGTGTGTGTGTGTGTGTGTGTGTGTGTGTGTGTGTGTGTGTGTGTGTGTGTGTGTGTGTGTGTGCATGCACGTGTGTGTGTGTGTGTGTTTCTAGATGAATGTGGTTGAGTCCATTCACACTCACTAAATCTCCCTTACTCCTCCTTCAGCACTGCTGCTGATGTCACTCACCTTCAAAGATACCTTTGGACAGCTTCCCCAACATATAACCTCTGCTGCTTGTGATAATTGTGTAATACTATAGTGTAGCAAACTAGTTAGGTAGGCATTTCAATATTGCTCCTTGCAACTGTGTAAATATGAGTGTTTGTGTGAGAGAGTGTGTGTATCCTTGTAGAGACCTGATTTCATGGTCATTCACACTTTCACCACTTCCCTTACCCTTCCTTTAGCACTGCTGCTCATGTGACTCACCTTCAAAGATAGCTTTGCACAGCTTTCTAGCATGTAAGCTCTGTGGCACTTGCAAAAAATGCAGTAAACTGTAGTAGCAATAACTACATAGGTATGGGTTTGAATATCAGCCCTGGCAAGTGTTTGTGTATGTATGTCAGTACCTCAAAGATTTTGCCCTATTTACACCCAGTACACATCTCAGTCCTGGAGATATCATCAACCTTAGAAGTACCTGCTGGCAACACTAAACCATATCAAGTCAGTGGTACACATGGTAAACGTGCAACCGTAATGGTCTGAGAAGATAGTAAGACAGAGGTTTGAACCTCACCCCTGGTAAATGTGTGTGTAGGGTGAAATATTTTTCGGAATCTCTCACCCAATCCCAGTATTTATAAAGGCTGGTGATGTTCCTCACCTTAGAAGCACCTTGGGACAACATCCATCCTATAAGCTCTGTGGCACATGCGATAAATGTGGTACACTGTAGTAGCAATACATAGGTAGGGGTTTGAAACTCAGTACTGATGTGTGTGTGTGTGTGTGTGTGTGTGTGTGTGTGTGTGTGTGTGTGTGTGTGTGTGTGTGTGTCATTAGTATCCTGTGTGGGTGTCAGTGTGATTGTATAATAACAGGATCCATTGAAGGGTGTGCTTTGCTAAATTATTGAGGACCTAGTATATGTCATACTGTCCACATTATAAGGCCAACAGTTGTCAAACACCATAGAGGTTGGTGTAGATAATCTGCAGCCTAAATGTGACAGTTTGGGTTAGTGAACAATATAGGCAACCCTTCTATTACTCAGAAACCACTCACGACCCATATATCATACACAAACACACTTGGCTAGGCAACAACCACTATATTGGTAGTTTCCCTGCATATTGCCTCACAGATAGAACCCATGGTGTGGTTGCAGTGGACTATATGCCTGTTGACCACAACAGTGCCATTGAATCAGAAATAACTTTGATGTGTTACATCTCCTGACTGAGTGTGTGTTATCCAGCAAGTAAAAGGACATGGCACCCTGTTCCATCCCCCTCAGTAACCTAATCAATGTGTACAGTGGCCCTTTTGCCATGTTGCCCACTGGACTTTTGCAACAACTGTAGAGTCTGCAAACATACCCCACAAAGGGAATACCATGCTTTATACACATGTCATGTATGGACAGACGCTACAAACTCCACTGAATACCCATATCATACTGTCAATGTAGTTGCCATCACTACTACAGTTACATAGCCAGGTCTCACCAAATGAGGTCAGGAATGCTACATCAGAAGATACCAATCTGTCCACACAACATGCCTCAGAAACCTCAAGCGCAGTTACACAAGTCAATGAACATGCATATGGGGTATGTGCACAACTCAGACACTGTCCATGTTATTGAATATAGATCACATACATGGAAAGCAGTGCACATCACTGGACAACCACAATAGAAACCTGGATGAGTGGATGGGGAATACAACATCCATCTCTGGGGATCACTCCAGTGAGTATACGCTTGACCCACACTGCTGGGGACTATTGTCATGTGGCCTGATGCCAAGGTATTCCCTTGGGCTAGCCTTGTAGACCCTTCAGGGCCATTCACCTACTACAAACCTATGAAGCAATGAACCTATGGATCTCAGTACTGACTGTGTATGTGTGTGTTTGTGAATAGTAATGCCAGTGTGTTTAGTTGAGGAATATCCCATGTGGCTATGGTTATTAGCAATCAAAGGTGTCTCCAAACCAGAACATGTACAATTCTTCATTCTACAACAGATGTTGTACATCAACATGTACCTATACTCTGTGAGGCATATGCAATCACTGTGTTACAGACTGGGAATTACTGTGCCCATACTGTACCCTGCCTATATGACATGGTTGATGTGTCACCACACTGCCATACACTGTGGTCTTGCTGCAGGGGCCACATCCTGGTGACACACAGATGCCTAGAACAGAAATTGGATACAGCATGTGAGAACACATTCACTCAGCACTTCACTTGTGGGGGAAAAGAGGGGTAAAGCTGGCACTGAATGTATTGCCAAGACTGTTGCCAATATCTGTTGTCTCAGGATAGGTATTAGCTTTGTGCAGTAACTCGCAGCACTTCTGTTTAATGCTGTGGAGGTTGATGTAACTATCAAGGCTGTTGTGACTGTCGTTAGTGTCTGCTGGAGCTCTGCTGCCATAGATGCCTGTCGGGGATTCCATGAGCGATCCAAAGTTGTGTTTGAGACTAATAAATGAGATCAACATTCATGGGACACCACCTTTCCCTGCAACAGTGTCCTCCTTCTGATGTACACTTTAGTAATGGCAGGGGACCATCACATTGTCTCCCAGTGTTTGGAGGACAGTGTCTGTGTTCTGTTGGCTCTGGCTAGTACCATGCATTCATGTACCTGTTTGTACAGTGCCTATGTGTATGATTCCACAGTCATGCAGCTATATCCCATTGCCATGGGTGCAGTGAAGACATCCACCCCTGCAAAGTCAGCTTTGGAGAGTTTTTGCTAGGTGGTTACCTTTGTGGGGGGTGGCTGACATGTTGTGTTCCATGTTGATTACAGCCTGTGTGAATCTCACTATGCAAGGATTGACATCTGGGGATGAGCAATGGTCCCATATTTAAGTTGTCAACACAGGTCAAGGTTGTTGCATCCTCTACCAGGGGTCAGTATGAGCTGGTCTAGGACAATGGAAATGATGAATCCCAGAAGTGTTGGGCCACTCTACTGGTGATTGGCTGCCCCAGGTGATGGAGTGGTAGTTGAAGACTCATACTATGTCAGTGTTGCATTGGACCATCAGAGATGGTAGGGTGCTGAGGAATGTGCATTGATAGTCTAGGGACATAGATGTGGACCCACTATTACCCCAAGGCAGTTGTACTGGAAGTATCTCCAATGCATTATGATGGGATACTAGTCTGAAGGGGTTCCCATCCATAATAAATATGGAGACAATACCACCTGTGGAGGTGTGGTGTGGTCATGTTTGGGGGCTGACAACAATGGAATATGTCATAGCCTGGTACTGCAGGTCTGCTGTCTGCTGCTGTGAACCACCTCTCCATTACAGCAGACATGTGCCCTCCACTCCAACTGGTATAAGTGACTGCATCCTGACAGTAGATGTCCACTGTTGAGCAGCATGACCCTCAGATTGCATACATGTGTAGCTGTTATGGTGGTAATAACATTAGGAACATTGCCTAATAAGGCACCATAGGGGTGGCAAGACACGTAACTAGTACCTGGCAACCCAGTGGTGACAGATGTAGGACATCCATGGCAAGTCATTGGGTTCTGTTAATCATGCCATCCCAAGCAGAGGGGTCCTGGATACCCTGAGAATGACATATAACACGTAAGCCAATGTTGCAGTCAACCATCTGTTGATAGTACCACAGCATCATTCTGGGTGACAGTGGTACACTGCCCAGGGCTACTGTCACACCTGCCTGGACTGCATAATCAGAGAGTTCAACTATGTCTCCTGTCATGTAGTCCAGGGAGGTGTGTCCCAAGTCATTCACACCCACATGGATACGGAGTGATACTCGTAGTTGTTGTGGAGTGACATGACTGGCTGTGTCATGTGTTAGATGCTAGCATGTGACTGATATTTGGCTGTTACCTCCTCCATATTCAACCTAGTAAGTGGGCTGTGTGTGCCTCAGTATTGAGTTACCCATGATCACTGTATTGTGCAAGGTGGTTAGCCTAAGGCACTTAGTTTGAGGGCACACTGTGTAGGTTAAATATGTGTCCCTTGGCATGTGCCATGTCGCAGTGTCTGAGTGGGTGTCTGCCTTGCTGGTCTGTTCTCTTTGCATAGATGTCCATTGAGTGCCTCTGGGAAGGTGGGTGTGTGGTTTATCACTGTATGTCATGGCTGCCAAAGTGCGTGTCATTGTGAGGTACGTGTTCCACATGGTGTGGTGCTGGTGTTGATCTTATCCTCTTGACCTGCTAGACCAGTCTTTGCATATGTCCACATTGGGTGATATATGGGTAACCTTCACAGGTCTGATTGTTTGGAGTTTAGAGGAGAGGGTTGTCTGTGTACATGTCGCAGTTGCAACAGTGACCCAGAATGGACAAGTGCACCAGGTTAATGGATGAAAGCACAGATAACTGCCCTTCAAACATGCTTGGAGGGGTGGAAATAACTAGTAAGTACTGGGGTAACATCTGTGATGAACAAGTACTGCTGATGGCTCACAGGTGTGCCACGCTTCTTGATACAAAAACCTGGTGAAGTGCCAAGCTATAATGCTAGCTGAAGTGCAAGACAGAAAAAAATAGCATGATGCACGGGTGGAACAGAAGGCAGACTGTCTGCTACCTGTAATACTGTACCACAGCTGTGCAGTTATCAGCAGCTTTGGCCATGTGAAAGTTCAATAAGCTCTGTAGCAAATGCGGTAACTGTGTAATACTATAGTAAACATACCTAGATAGGCAGGAGTTCTAATCCAATACTGGCAAGTGTGTGTGAATCATGTACTGTCTGGCTCATACCATTTTTGACCTGTATACTACCCTTTACACTTCCCTTCACTTCACTTTAGTAGACCTGTTGATGTCATTCACCTTAGAAGTACATTTGGAAGAGGTGGAAATGTATAAGATTTGTGGCACATCTCATACCTGTATAGCACAATAGTAAGAATACCTAGATAGGCAGGAGTTCTAATCCTAATGCTGGCAACTATTTGTGTGTGTGTGTGTGGATCATATTATGTGTGGCTTATACCATGTTGATGTGTCTACCATACACGGATGGTGAGGCCATGATGGTGCAGCGGTTAGCATTGTTGCCTCACAGCAAGAGGTTCTTTTTTATTTATTTATTTATTTAACATTTGTTGACCGGGAAAGTCCGACTAGGTTCCATAGATCCTGTTTTCAGCGGAGGCCCGGGGAGAAACGCTCCAGAAGCATGTCTTTAGAATGTGGGAGGAAACCGGAGTACCAGGAGGAAACCCACGCGAACGCAGGGAGAACATGCAAACTCCACACAGAAGGCATCCCAGCCGAGAATTGAACCAGAGAACCTCTTGCTGTGAGGCGACAGCATTAACCGCTGCACCACTGCACCGCAATTCTCCCATTCGATTCTTGACTGGAGCACCTTCTGTGTGGAGTCTGCATGTCCTCCCCATGGTTGAGTGATGTTAAAGACATGCATGTAGGTGGTGCATGAATGGGTGTGCCTTCTTTGAAGGTTGGGCATCAGGCTGGCAACTCGGCACTGTAAAACTCCACTACCAATCATTAGCAGACTGGAGTTCCACTGTGGTGACCCCTAACCGGGAAAAGCTGAAAGACTTTACGAGACCATCCATGGCTGGTGACCACCTCCCACTACTATTACTTTATATAGTGTGGTGACAGCATTGGCCTCACATGCAGCTGGTTAAACCATTGTACAGTCCTATGTACAGATGTGTCTGGAATATTCATATGTTTGAAACTTATACATGGTCAGAAATGGTCTGTGTGCCTTAACATTGCCCATGTACGTGATACTATACCCAAGTAGGCCACAGTGAATGTGCTGACACACATGGCAGCATGAGGTATCATACCTGATTGAAACATCATGCTGATAGGATGTCTGCCACCCTCACAGATGGCCTGCCTTGTAGGTACAATACATGAGTACAGATGCTTTGTTTTTCAAGTGAACAATACCTGTTATGGGTCATATTAAAGGCTGGAAGATGTGTGGACTGTCATACTGTGGTCCTAATTAGAATGATACAGGAACACCTTGCATCTTAAGAGGGGTGTGTACACAATTTATATCCACTGTATACCAGTAATGTGTCATGCATGAACTTACCTTTGGCCATTTGACCAGCACAATTTTCTGGCCTCTGTCCAGATGTCTTGGCGCTAACAAGTTGTGAGGTATGCTACAGGAATGTTGAATTCACATCAGATAGGCCCCAGTGGTGACCGATGTGATGCAATACAGTTAACCGCAGCAAAAGTGAACATGCACAACAAGCAATATAGCTATTACATAAAGCAATATAGCTATTACTGATGGTTGTGTGCATGGTAAATTGCATGTGCTTCGCATGCCTGTGATATTGCTAGGCAACAGCAAAACAATGTAATACTTACCAGTTTCAGGCTTTTGTCCCATATGCAGATCAGAGGGTCCTAGGTTGTGAGAGGGAGTTATTGTCAGCAGACGCACATGTGGACTTGGTATAGGATGGATGCAGCATGTCTGCACATCTGCAGTACTGACTGCAATAATACACAATGTCCTGTCCTTACCATAGATGTCCACCTCTGTGCATTAGAAAATCCCATCCACAACTGCAATTGGACCTGATATATGCATATAGATACAATACAGATACACGTATGTCTGATGCATTAGTGTACTAATACCCACTGGGCCCTTACTTGCACGGTCCTCATCCAGTGTGCATTTGTGTGCAACCCACCTCCACAATGCTTCCCTCAGTGTCCTGGCTTGTGCATTCAGCGTGTGTACCAAGTGTGGTGAGGAGCTCCTCAGTGGGTGTCAATGGGGGCTGGATGGCTGGGACCTGTGGCTAGCCAGTCCCTCACTACAGCAGCAGCCCATTGATTGGCATGGCATTTGAGGTCATTGGCCTGATGCTGCACATGCACATAAGTTCTGCTGTGCAGGCCGGCAACATTTACCCTGTGGACTATACTGTTCCACAGGGCAGTCCTCTCCCGCACATTTTCTGCTCTCCATCCGCATGACAGGGCATAATGTCCAATCACATATTGGGTGATGATGTCTGTTTCCCCAACAGAGAATGCTGATAGGTGAGCACTCTGCATGTTACCTGGGAGACATAAACAGGAAAATGTCACAGGAGCTCATATGGTTGTCAAAATGCACATCCACAATGGATATTACTTGCAAATAATCCAGACTACCCCAGAACCCTCCAAGCTATCGTGGCTATAGCAGCTTGCATTACAAACCTGTCTCTGAGCTATCTTATTCCCCCCAGTGTTGGACACTTGATTGTATAATCCTCTATCCTCCATTCATTTCTGTGTAGAGGGTTGACAGTGGTCATATTACATGTGGATGGTGTATGGATGATGGCAGGTCTGTGCATGACTGTGGTGTATGATGGAGCTCTGAACACATGCCTGAGTTCATGTAGGAGGCAGACACTGATGATAGTATGCCCCATGGAGATATGCTGTTGTTGCCATCAATAGGCAATATGTACATGCTTACCATTGCTGATGGGAGGAGTGTTGTTGATGTGCATATCTCCATGTATGACTGGGGTGGACAGGGTGGCAATGTTTCCACCTAACCAGTGTGATGTAGGTTACCTATATCCATGACATGTGTGTATGAGGTGTTCTTTACCCCCAATACAGGGTGAATTGTGTTGTTTCACGTGAGACTTACAACATATGTGGAGACATGGTTGCAATTTTCCTTGGTGGTGTGGATATGTCCAATTCGTAGTCATAGCCAGTCTTACAGAACATCACCTGTGAACTTACCTGCTTGTTCAGATATAGGTGGACTTGCTTAAAAGTTGTTGTCTGCACCTATGTGTCCCTGTACAACCAATGTAGCAACCTATTATGTGGTTTGTGTATTGCTGCTGTCCACTGACTACTCTACCTTGGTGGAGGCTGGATATACAGGTCAGGTACTGCTGTGTCCATATAGCTACAGTGGATATAAAGGGTACACACCCCTGATACACTGCTTGGTATTTGTGCAATTGGAACATGACACCACAATAACTCATTTCATAACAATTCCCACCTGTAGTGTGACCTATAGCCTGTACATATGGAAATAATAGTACAGTAAGCCAGTTGAATGAGTGTGAACACCCTTAAACTTGCGTATGCACATCTTGAGATGGTTACAGCATTCATCCGTCTTGGTCTGGACTGTATCATCATGGCATATCTTCACTTGGCAATAGTTGCTCACCTTCCGAGAAACACCTTTGATTATATTTCAATGGAATTGTACAGGTTAGGGGTCACATTCAAGATGAGAAACATTATGAAATGATCTTCTGTCATCTGATTGTCATACAGCACACAAACCTGGCATTCCAACAGGGATGTGTACACTTGTGATATCCACTGTATATAGGTGTTCATAGGTTCATAGGTTCATAGATTAGTACTAAGCTAACTGCCCTTGTGAGCCATTTTAAGCCTAGCCAATTATCCCTTGTGAGATTCAAACCCTGTACCTTGCGTTTGTAAGGCAAACACCTTAACCATTAGGCCATCCTCCCACCCTATATATAGCTGGTGGTGGTAGGCATGGACAGTGGGTCATAACACAGGTGGACACTTCTCTGATTAAAACCTGATAATCATGCCTATTCCAGTACACTCATCAGTGTCAGAGCAATGCAACCACCAGTAGCTGTACACCTATATGTCTGTTGTATGCACTGACACTGATATTACACACATGTGAAATATGCACAACCTATTTACCTGACTGCTTGAAACCCATGTGATTAGTTGTGTGCCTTCCAGCTGAACATATGCATGCATACATATGCTCAGAGGATACCTGGTGTACATTTCTGTTGAATGTAAGTATGACACACTGTACTTACAGTCTTGTTGCTCAATCATACTTCTCAACCTGTTACAGCAGTACATCTGGACAATGACACACATAAATGGGTGTCAAAAGGGACATCAGTATTGATACTGTATTAATATAGCTGCACCATACATTAGTACGTTGATTGCACAGTAGGGTTTGACATCACTGTGATAACCTGGAAGATGTCCAACAGTCATAAGTAGGCTATTATGTTGCAATGCCATTGCTCATAGACCTGCCAATGGTTTGGCTGACATAGCACAGGTATATGTGTATGTGACTATAGATATCAGTCACAAATGTGCTTATTGTCCAGCAGAACACTGTACAGTTGAATGTTATTAATTCAATATATGAAATGCAGTTTAACACACATCTGCAACAGTACTCTACTATGAACATGCCCTCTATAGGTGTCTTAGCTTTACAAGGCAAACATGCAACATACTCATAATCACAGGTAACATGGATATGGAAAACATCCCATTAACTAACCTAGCAGTGGCACAGTCACAACTGTTTGACAGACACCCCATGCGGTTGTCATATATGAGCTGTCGTTTCCCAGGTGAATCAGGCTCCTGAGCAGTGACCCCACCTCACAACCTCTCCGACCATCACATCGGGACAATGCCTAAAATGATGGCGGACAAATAGGGACAAACTTTAAATATACCTGTTCCAAACATAGGAAGTTTGTAGAATGAGACATTTAGCATTACAGTGAATATTCTTAAGGATGTGGAGTCTTAATCTCAAGTGTTTGCCATTAACTGATGACTTCAATCCTCACCTATTTGGCAGGAAAAAACAGATCTCAGGAGGAGCAGACAAAATACATGATGGTCAAATGTGGACAATCTGTGAGGATCTGTACAGTTGAGAGGTATGTCTGTGATATCTCCCAGTGCAGAGAGGGACAGATGCTATGGCCATAGCATCTGTTTAGCTGGACATTAGTATGGCATGTCTTGTTGGGACATATATTCCTCCAAATCATATTCCCCATTATTACAGACCAAGTACTACATTCAATTACATGCTTACATGTTCCACTTACCTTTTTTCTTTCTTCTCTTTTCCACTTTATGTTTCATTTGTTATCTCTATCTCTCTCTCTGTCTCTCTGTGCACTACAGGGACAGAGCTGGTTTGAATAGGTGGCAATATGGCTTTTGTAGGTGATGCTCATGACCAGGTGATGGCCTGTTCACCTATTGGGGTTCCCCACTTGCTAACTGCATGCAGAGTGGCTGTGTAGTTCTTCCAATAGCCAATGCCATGGGAACACACTCCTATAAATGTGTACTCCATGTGGGTGTTGGCCCTTTCCCTTACTTGTGAGGAAGACATCCTGGAGCTGTGTGAGCTACTACCTCTTACAACAAGACTTGTGGAGACAACACAACTAAATGGTGGGGAAGGTTCAAGACTTAGGAGCAGAATGTGAGTATTGCTGTTATATGTTTGGAATAATGCTAGTTTAACAGGGTTTTTCTGCACATCCTACTTCTGCATGGGTTTCAGTCTGACAAAGTTCTGTCTCTGCATAGCTCTCAACTGTGGGGCCATCTGCATAATGGCCACAGGTTAGCCTGTTATGTATGGGATGTTCCCCAGA